>NW_020955934.1:163763-202304 GCF_003031625.1 Empidonax traillii
CATAATCATAGTATGATATTAGCATTAATATTTAATATAAATTCCTCAATTAAACAGAGAGACAAAAAAAAATAAATTGTAGTTTGCAGTAAAATTCAGCACTATCACTTCTTACAGTGGTCACATGCCAGCTGAGAAATGCCAGGCTCACGCATTCCAGAGTCTTACCAGCAATTACTTAAAAAATAACTTGTAGAAAATCTCTATTTGGTACCTGAAGAGTTAATCAAACCTTAGCTGATGTGAGGGACTTCTTCCCTGCAGGTCCTCAGAGACAGTTGTAATTAATTTGATCTTCTCCAGTCATCAACTCAGATTCATAGTGAGCTCTCCACACAATGCTCTATTAATTCACTGGAGATCAGTTCTCAGGATTCATTTAGTTAAGGAGCACTGCTGGATTACATTTTAAAACCCTTTAAACTGGTTGTAATTGATGTCTGTTTATAGAAGCTTACTTTAATGGAGTCAACGTGAGATGAAAATCTACCATACTAGTCTAAGATAGTGCCTTGCTGTTTAAAGCATGTCTCCAGAGGCATCCAGTTAAATAAGAGACACTGCAAAACAAAATAAATTCCTCATTTATCACCAACCTACTCTTGGCATTTTTAAAATAGTTTTCAGTCCTGCTAAGTTCTGGTACCCTGGAAACGATCCTAAAGTAGATTTCTCTGTGCAATAACAGGCATATTTTTTATGTATTAGGACTTGATCCTGAACCCAGTCAACAATCACAGAATCATAGAATATGCTGAGTTGGAAGGCACCTACAAGGATCATCGAGTCCAACCCTTAGCCCTGTGCAGGACCATCCCCAGAAGTCACACCATGTGCCTGAGAGTATCATCCAAACCTTTCTTAAACTGTCAGGCTTGGTGCTGTGACCACTTCCCTGGGGAGCCTGTTCCAGTGCCCAGTCAGCCTCTGGGTGAAGAATCTTTTCCTAATATCCAACCTAAACCTCCCCTGACACAACTTCAGGTCATTTTCTCAAGTCCTGTCACAACAGAGAAAAGAGATCAGTGTCTGCCCCTCCACTTTCCCTCACAAGGAAGTTGTAGACTGCAATGAGGTCTCCCCTCAGACTCCTCTTCTTATATCTCCTCTTGCTTATTATTGTGCCACCCAAAACTGCACACAATATTCAAGGTGAGGCCACCCCAGTGCAGAGCAGAGCGGGACAATCCCCTCCCTTGCCCGGCTGGTGATGCTTTGCCTGATGCCCCCAGGACAGGGTTTGCCCTCCTGGCTGCCAGGGCACTGCTGGCTCAGATTCAACTGGCCACTAACCAGGACCCCCAGATCTCTTTCTGTAGCACTAGTCTTCAGCATCTCGTTCCTCAGTCTGTCTGTACATCCAGGGTTGCCCCATCCCAGCTGCAGAATCCAGCACTTTCCCTTGTTGAACTTCATATGGTTGGTGATTGCCCAGTTCTCTCTCCCTACCTTCAAGGGAGTCAACAGCTTCTCCCAATTCTGTGTCATCTGCAAACTTGCTCAGTGTCCCTTCCAGTCCTGCATCCAAGTCATTTATGAAGATGTTGAAGAGCACAGGGCCTAAGATGAAGCCCTGTGGCACCCCACTAGTGACAGGTCACCGGTCTGATGTCACCCCATTCACTATCACCCTCTGTGCTTGACCCATGAGCCAACTGTTCATCCACCACATGATTTGTTTATCCAGCTTTGTGCTGGATATTTTGTCCAGAAGGATACTGTGAGAGACAGTATCGACAGCTTTACTGAAATCCAAAAAGATGACATCAACTGGCTTCCCAGTAAACTGGATGGGTTACTCTCACTGGCTTCAATGTAAAGTCAACAAAAGTGACTGTAAAGAGCAATGTTCTCCACCATTAAAATTTCAATGCAGCCAGCACACTGGCTGTACTTCTCACTGTCAGAGAAAAACATATTTGCAAAAAGCTCTTCCCAAAGTACTGGAGCAACAAGATATGGACTGCACTCCTCTGTTGCTCTTCGGCAGTTAAAGCATCAGTCTGATTACAGTGTCACTGCTGCTTAAACAGCTGGACTTCAACGTCTGTCTTCTGCATACCAGCAGAAAGTTACAATAATGCCATTAAAGTAGAAAGTCTGAATATAGAGTGTGGTCAAAAATACACAGCTTAGAATCATCTTTGAAGCCATACAAGAGGAAAGAGTGCCATTTATTATATTTCTGTCAGAAGACTGGAAATTCAACCAATCCTCTGTGGACCATTAACTTTATGCATTCTGCTTCCACACTTGGACTATCTCATACACGGTCATCTCAAAGAAAAGACAGAGGAGCTTGGATCTATCTGTATCTGTGTGGCTAGACACAAACTGTGTAACATGAGACAAAATACCTCAGGTAATGTTTTCTGAAGTAGCTCATTGACCACAGAGTCCCTGTTTATGGGAAACTAATTTGAGGCTGCACACACTTGAATTTCTTTCTAAGCACTTGGAATTTTAGCTGAAATGAAGAACAATTTCAGATGCACACTTTCTCTGAAGATGAAACCCGAGGTCTCTTAGTTTGTCATTCAAAAATCACAAGCATCACAAACTAATATTCATACAGAAAATAAAACAGGGCTTTGTGTTGGTCTCTGTGACCACAGAAGAAAGATAAACCTATTATTAAGTTATCTGCTATTGCATCTACTGTTATCTACTGTTCATTTGTAACTTTTTTACAGAGCTGTTGTGAGGCTAAATTAATAGCTTTAAAAACTTGCAAGATCTTGGGTGAAAGATGTTATTTAAATGCAAAATCAAACCACTGTATGACATAGAGAAGAGATTCCTATCTTGCAGCACCCTTTTCTAGAATAATATGTTTCAGACATCCCTGCGTTGTGTACAAAGTACAAAGAAAAATGAGTTTTAGTAGTTTACTTTAGAAATTACAGTCTTAATATTTTCAGGGCCAGATTCTCTTTTGTTTTACAGGCAGCAGTTTTGTGTTGCTCTGCAGGTAAAGCACTACAGAAAGTAGCTCTCAATATGGTAAAATTTTCCAGGCTATTTTATCTGCTAAATACTGTGAGTACAGGGGAAAGATCATGTATACCTTTTATACACAAATGATAAAGGAATGGAAAATACTGGATACACCTTTTTTTTTTTTTTTTTTTCCTCAACCCTAATTGCAGCAACATATTTACTCAGCATTCCTTAGGTCCACTCAATCACTCACACTTAAAGTATGGCTTGAGTGCATAGGGACAGCATGTGTTTTCACAACAAGATGAGCCAAATTGCAACAATTTTCTTTAATGTGATCTCATACCACATGAGCTGAACAATACTAGAGGAAGCCAATGACAAACTTGACTGTTTTCTTCCAAATAAAAGCGAGGTGGAAATGGAGGTCGGTGATCTTCTTGGTGATGGTGTTCTTCTTGTCAGGAGTGAAAAGGAACTGGGGTGCTGCTCACAACAAATGCAGCATGTAATTTTGTTAAGTATATGTTATTCACTGCAGCTTATAATATAGAAAAAACCCCCACACCTCAACAAAGCTGTTTGATTCTCCAAGACAGAAAAGAATCTAAAAGCAAGACACAAGCAAGAAGTTGCAAAATACAAGAAGGAGGTCACTTGCACTTTCTGTATTTACTTCTTCTATTTTTGTAGGATATCATCTCAGCATCACAGAGCTGTTAATAAGCTAATTCTGTTATCAAGTAGGAGATGACAACATGGCAACTGATGCCCAGGATGGGTCTGTGGTTGGTTCAATGTCGTGCAGCATGGCTGTGGCATGCCAGAAAAGAGAAACCAGATATATAAGAGTCATACCAGAGACAAGTGGACTTTACCCCATCTTGCAGCAGGACCACTGGGGAAGCACTGACATCTTCTGCTTATGAAGCACCCCAAGGGCTCCACATTCACCTGGCTATTGGTCGGCTCCCAGGGCCACGAACATTTACTAGCAGGCTGCACCAAAGAGCAGTCTGAAACTGAAGTCTTTCAAAACCTTTCAGGCCCTTGGTAAACAATATATTACTATATTCAGTTAGTGCATACATGCTTCCCTCGAAGGACTCCTAATGGAAGCATTCCAGCTGCAAATATCCATGTTAAGAAGCAAGAATCTACTTTGTATAGAAGAGTAGCACCTCTAGTGTTATCCAAGTGTTTCCAGTTTGCACCTATACTGGAAGTTTGCCCCTAAATTCTGAGAGCCCTGAATGGCTGGTCTGGTAGCATCAGGGACATGGGCAGCTAAGTGAAATCCCTGCTTGTCACCCTCAGCACAGCTGATGAGCATAGATAAGCTGCTAACTTCAATGAATTAATTTGCATTTCTTTTAGGGAGTCTTTTGAGACTGAATCCTAGTGTATCTCACTCTTGCTCTATTTCTGTACCTATACTTTTGCTAAATGTGTTAGTTTATATCCAAACTCACTCACAGAGCTGATGCTCATGTGAAATAAGATGACATTTTTTTCATGAGAGTGAAAGTCACTGATTCCTAATAGAAAATGTACTGCTTTTTCCCAGTATGACAGGTTTGTGATGCAATGCAAGTTCTAGTTGTAACTACAGAGGGGCCATCACACCACTGAAATCAGTGCAAAATATTCTTACTTTTTATTTCAGAGAACAAGAAGAGTTATGGACTGCAAAGAGAGTTTCCCTTTTCAGAAGATGTAATGCAGTGCTGAATATATGTTTTACGTTTCAAATGTGAAAAGTGGTATTTATTGCCCAGAAGCCATAGAGTTCAGTAAGCAATATCAAATAGTTCTTTCTTCATCAATCCATACTGTTCTCAACAATCCTGCCCAAAGCTGCTTCTGGGTGATCATCAGAGTTTGATAAAGTGATTACTAGATAACAGGATCAAATAACTATCACGATTAAACAAGTTACGTGAGCCTTGAAGTACTGGAGCACTTCACGTGAGGAAAGAGTTTCTCCTTCAAACTGCATAGTAAAAATATATGAAACAAATTGGTGTTTGAACAGGGTGTTGGAATTAGGACAAGAAGAAATAAGTTTGTATTCTCTGAATAGCTACAAATATTACCAACTATTTCCCTATGAATAATGCTTTTACTTTAAGTAGCAGAACTGTTTTTCAGTCCCCTTTGTTTGGTTATTTTACTCTGTGTGTGATATCTCTACCAAGGTTGTTTCACCTGTCACTGTGGCTTTCTGCACACCTGGTCTATTTTATGACATTAAAGATTTCCTCTTCTCTACTCAAAGTACAGACACACAAATCATCCAGAAAACAATTCACAGCTATTCATGACTTTAACATCCAAAATGTCAAAAGCCGTTAAACATAATTTGAACTCAGAGTCACTATGTAATCCTGAGGTTGAGATGAAAGAATTAACAATCAGTTAGAGTGCTACTGAGTCAGATTATATGGGAAATCAGAGTGACCTGTGATATGAAATCCTTCTCGCAGCTGAAATGACCACAAATAAATTGATGGTGGTGTTTATTATGTTCATTCGTAAATGGAAGGCAAAAGATTTACTGTGGTACAAACGTGATTATCCTGAAGAGAGAAAGGACTTGGAATAAAGTAAAACAACAGAGATTCCAGGTCATCAAGGAAGTCATAAATACAAATATTTGATGGTTATTCCCCCTCCAACTACCTCTTGATGCCATTCATATACAGGCTATTTGAGCTCTTTTGGTACAACTTCCTCTGTAAGACAGACTAAAGATTGGTAGTCTTCTAACAGGAGATCGCTCTTGCCTTCTCCTCTCTGCTAAGTTTAGTAATTTGTGGTTTTCTCATGCTTGTTTCAAGTTTAAGCAACTCTTTCTTTGCTTCCAGGATCTGTATAACTGCGTCCTTGATGGCAACTCACATTCTTAATTCTTGTTACAGTGTGGCACCTAATGTCCCTTTCATCCTCTGACTTCTGCTCCATTACTTCCTACACCCTGTCCCCAGCATGTCAGCTGCTGTTCAGGCCTTGGTTACCTCCTCTTCATTCCATCCCATTCCCAGATCCACGCTCCTGGACTCAAGCATCAACCTATTCCTGAAACAATTTCCTGAAACAATAACGCACCATTTCTGCACAACAACCGGTACCAACACCCAAGCTATTACTCTTCTCCACCTTTCACACAGTAAGTCCTACAGGGCATGGACTCCCTTTATATGTATGTCTTGTACAGCCCCAAGCACACTGTAAGCATTTAATGCATAAAATAAATAACAAGAGACATGCAGCTCTGCTGGAGACAAGAGGGAGCATTGAAGAAACTAATCACATTTGTACTGTGTGAGGTGGGGCTTCAACCTACAAAACACTCACAGAAGATAACTGGGGCAAGGAGGAGGAGACATACAGCTCTTAATATTGACCCCATAAAGATTTTGGCATGTCTTTAAATTAAAGACCTTAAGTAACCCTTCCGAGCGCGAAGTCACGTCCATACCCGTATGTACCTGACAGGCATTTTGTTACTCACTGAACAGCCCCACTTCCAGATGCACAGGATAACCCTTTAGGCATCAGAGTATTTTTTTAAAGACTTCAACAACAGGGAAGTTTACTACAGTCTTGATTATTCAATGGTTAATTACCATGGTCTTTATAAAAACGCATCTTTTCACCACGTAACCTCAGCTACCTGCCATCCAAAGCTATAGCTCTGTTTGTTAGACTCATTTACTGTAAGACAGAAGCTTTCCTCATTTAGGCACTTGTAGATTGGGATTAATTTTCTCTTTTTACAGGTAGGGACCATCAGACTTTTAAAGTTTCCAGATGTAAAGCAAACTTTTCAGCCCTCCAACCATTTTTCAAACTCTTTCCTACATCTTTGCCAATGAAATCATTTCTGATAGATGTCTATCAGAAGTGTGCAACTGTTTTTGTTAGAGTTCTAGTAGTGCTATAAACAGTGATACAAACCCTTTTCTTCTGTCTGCACATAGAAATAGCTCCACTCATCAGTTTTAAGGCAGTCAAAATAGTTTACATTAATTTAGCACTTCCCAATAAGCTTTTAGTTCTCATTTGACCATTCAGTATGAACACATGCCCAGCCTTGATTTGGGCATTATTTAATAGATAAATAGGACAATTTAGTCCTCCAGTAAGAAGCCTCAGGCTGAAGTTTTTTCCAAATACATGAATTACTATGTCTTAAAATCCAAACAAATAAAAAAAAAAAAAAACACAACAATACAAGCAAACCCAAACCCAACAAAATACTTCAGTTTATTCAGGTATGCATCTTATTTTTCAAAAAGTTACCATGAATGCAAATAAGAGATGTGGTTTATTAATCAAAAAAGCCCTTCTTAGATCCATTTTGACACCTTTCCCATTTGAGTGATGTGGCTCAACATTTTTATTATTATTATTATTAGTTATACATCACCACAGGTAAACCTGATGCTTTACAGAGGACCAGAATGACAAGACCCTGCCCTGAGGTGCTTACAGTCTAAATTAGATGTACACAGTGAAAGATGACAAAAAGAAAAAAAAAAAAAAGAAAAAAAAAAAAAAAAAAAAAAAAAAAAAAAAAAAAAAAAAAAAAAAAAAAAAAAAAAAAAAAAAAAAAAAAAAAACACACAACAAAAAGAGGTATGGATTAAGAGTATTACAAGAGGGAAAGAACAAAACATGCTGCCTCATATTTCTAATAGGTGCTACTGCATCTGTTTACTTCCTTTTTTGTGTGTTTCAGATGACTATATAAAAAAATACACATAAAGACCAGGAATTAGAGGCGATGCTTGAAAAATGAAAAATCCCACAATTTATTAAGGCCCAACACAATAAGGGAAGTCTTCTTGTCCATCTTGTGTTCTGTGCCAGGTCCTATCAGCTGAATTATGATAGGAAGAAAGTTAAGGGAAGGAAAACCCCCACAGTGACTTGCCTACAGGAAGGCTTTATCGCTCACTGACACTACAGCATATGGTAAGACTCCTTAGTTTCTATTTTCTTACAGACAGATGGAACCATTTTGGAAATCATTTACACTTTGGGAGAGACACCAGCATTTCAGAACCAGAAACAAACTATTTTTCCTATAAAATTAAATTCAGAAGAAAAGAAAAAGAAAACTACTTAAAAACCAGAAAAACATGTGGTCCTCAAAACATTGCACTTCAGTATTTTTGCAATTCCTTTGCCAGGGCAAGGGATCTCTCTCACTAAATGTTTTCACAATGTTGTTATTCTTGAGTGGGATCCCTGAATATTATAGTAAACCTTAATAGGAAGGAAAAAACCATAGCTATATCCTAGAAATCCAATGGAGATACAACTTGTAAAGGCATATATTTATATCACAATTGCTGGTGGAAAATTCCCTCTCTAAGGTGTGGCACTCAATCTGGGTCCCTCAGGATATTCATATAAGGAATAAACCACGCATGGATGGGAGTCAGGGAAAAGGAATTAAGGTCTTTGTTTCACAAAAGCCTAAGTTTTATTGTATGACATCAGAATTATTTAACATGCCATACAGTCTGCAACCATGGCCATTGGCAGACTTTCACAGTGTTTAAGGGCACTGTTGGAGTGATCCTTCCCCATCATCCCAGTATCCAGAAATCAGCAGTCAAGGGACTTCCTCAGCCTGAGGTCACATCTAACACATTGAATTTAATTACTACAAAAAACCACTAAGCCAATCCTTAAATTAATTTATCTAGTCCCGTTTTGAACTAATTTATACTTTTTGCTTCCACAGCTCCCCTGTGGCCACAAGTTCCACACAATTAAATTACACAGTGTGCGAAAAACTACGTCCTTTTCCTTGTTTTGAAGCTACTCTCTGATAATTTCAAGGGGCAGCCCGTTTCGTTGCTCTGTGCAGTTCATGGCTTAAAAACTTCTACATCACACTCTCTCTTTGTTCTTTTAAAAGCAAGGAAGACCAATCTGTTTAATTTGCCCTTGCCTAAAGCCTGGCATTCACCTCTGAACATCTTGGTCATGCTTCTCTGTGTCTTCCTAGTTCTATTACACCCTGTGTCTGGCATTAGTAACCAGAACTGGGTAAGACACCCAGCACGTGAGCAAACTGTGTATTTGAAAAGTAGCAACAGGGTGGTTTTTGCTTCTGCTTCCTCCATTTCTTTCTAATAATCACTCACATTTTAATGGTCATTCCTAATCAACTGATTTTGTTGTCCCACCTCACCACAAAACTCATCATGGTCATCACAAATCTCTGCTACTTATTTAATTTATATAATCTGGGATATAGTGAGATGAAGGATTACTTGATCCATCAAGGTAATTTTGGATGTCTCTGCTCTTGCATTAAGAGGCATCTCCACAAACGTTTTTATCAGTCAAACAGGGATCTTACTCTAGGCCGAAACCTATAAATCCCTTTTCTGGGACTTCTTGCTCCTCACAAGATAGTGGCTTCACGACAGAGAACTAAAGTCACAAAATAGGGAAACAAGCAGCATAACATGATTTATTTTTTGTTTTAACCAACAAAGGTGAGTCACATCATGACACCAGATCCAGATTCAAAAACAAACACGAGCTATCCTTCAGTTTTAAATGCTGTCTTAATCTGAGGGGCTGAATCTTAATTTTCACACACAAAAATCAGGAAATTCAGAACTGCATTCAAGTAATACTTTTCTCCAAAGGTTACTTTTGATGTATTAAATTCTGTCGTGCTTACTAACGTTATGTAGTTCTTTCACCTGAAAATACTTCATTGATGGCAATGACAATATTTAAAAACTAAGGAATTCTGCAAGATAGGTAGCTATGGCAGAAAGAAACTTTGAGTCTTTAAGTCAAAAAGTGACTTTACAATTAGACCCTTCTTCCTGAGAATTTTCTCAGTTTTCAAACTTGAATTAAAAAGAATCAAACAACTACCTTTTCGAGAACAGAGTTGTAAAAAATATTTAGCAAGCCCCCACACATTCAATTATCTTCAGTCATAAGTCAATACTTGCAGCACTTAATCATTTCTGATTCTCTTCCTTGAACTCCCTTCAATTTATCAATGCCTTTTTAAATACAGATTCTGTGAGATGTAATGGAATCATTTTTTATGAAGAAATGAGTGGTCATTAGCAATCTGCTCAAGTGAAAATAAATGTTAAAGATTAAATACACTTTTGAATAAAGAGTAACTATTATTGCATGTTCTTGAAAATCAGCTTTTCCCTCTCCCTGAAAACCAAATATATCTTCCATTAAAATTGTATTCACTGGACTTTTTGAGGCATTCAAATGGATGTGAGATTGGGGTTTTTTCATGTATATGTGACTCAGTGTATTTTAATCAGATGATCAGATCTGAATTATTCTACAACTCTGATGAAGAGTCAGACAAACCCAACTGCAACAGGCTTTTGGACTGTGTACAATTTTCTGCATTATTTACAGGCTGGCAGGTGATCAAATCAAGTTTGGGAAATTAAAAGAGTGGAAGCAGTCAAGCAAATTATTATGTCCATCCTGGTCTCTGTATTAAGGCACTGCTCTGTCATTCGTTCCCTGCTTAAGGATATCTTTCTTCTGCAGGGTGTGAAACAACTAAATTTTTCCTCTCCAAGAAGACACACTGGCCACAGTTAGCTCATGGGAATGGCTGTGAAGCACAGGTGGGTAAGGTAATCAGAAGCAAGAGATAAAAATCAGTATCAGCAAAAAATACAGACAACTCTTTGTAGTTTTCCAAAGTGACACTCATGGAAACCGAGCCTCAGTTAAGATCTGTGAAGGCAGCTCTCTGCCTTTGCCAACTAGACATAGACTCATTTAGTAGTTTTTAATTTGCTAGTAATAAAAGCTCATATTATTTTCCCCAAATCCAGTCTCTTTTGTCTGCGTAAACCTTCTCTCAACTAATAATAATTGTGTGGGGGGTGTAAAAGCAAATTGACCCAGAGCAAAACCACGACAACTCAGCACACATGGCGATACAGGATCATAAGCAACAACTTACAATTCCTTAAAAACTCAAACAACAGTGGTGAAATTAACCCAATCACATTGCTGCTTATGGGACAACTATTCTATCAGACTTCCAAGCACTCAGAATGATATATCTGAAATAACAAACAGAGTTTACTTCTATAGCTCTCCCTGCTGCTTACTTAGAAAAATAACCCATTGGAAGAAGGACCAGTGGTCCAGGTTAGAGCACAAAATTCAAACCTGAAATTACACTCTCACCTTAGCTCCTAGTACACCTATGACCACAGATATTTTAGATGTACTTGCAAACTGAGGTATATCTCAGGTTGGTCACCTAAAAAATTGATGCATTTGGAACTAGTGGCTTTCACTTCAGCATCCTTATTTTCCTATATCCAAAGAACTGTGAGAGTTCTGAGAGGAAAGTCTTTTGCACGAAAGGAATGGCTAGCTTTGTAGTCGGTAAAAATATTCCTAAAATATGAGGTCAAATTCATCCACTTAAATCTCCACACCTCAATGCCCCTTAGGCACTGTTGGTAGCCCCTGGAGAATGACAGGCACTCCTCACAAGGGACTCACACCTCAGCCAGCTCATGCAGCTGCTGCGGGCGCCTCCACATGTGTATTAACTCCAGATGGCACCTGGTGGGATCACATTCCCAGGTAAAGTTAGGTAGGAAGAACTGAGGTGTTTGTACCCAGTAAACTGACGTGGAAATTCCAGCTCTCTGTCAACGGGCAGTGCAAGGCAGCTCCGCTTTTCAGCTCAGGAACTGGCTGCAGTGACACCGCCTGTGGGATTATGAGCCTCCTGGTGGAGCCATCTCCAGGCACCCTGAGTCAAGGTTCTGCTAGAGGCTAAACGTGATGTTCACCTCCAGCTTTAGTTCTGGCACTCCCATGTCCTTTTAAGCACTCCTAGCAAATAAGAAAAGAACCTCAAGTATTAACTCTTGCTCCTCAGTCAGATATTCCCTCTCGTGTGAGGTGGGAAGATGAATTTTAACCTGGCACAAGGGAAAGAGGCTCCGTCTAAGCATGTAACTACTCACCCAGATATTGCTAAAGCCACTCATGCTTCCTGGAAAAGACTTATTTCTTTGAAGGTGGACTATGCTGATCTTAAATTGGACATGTCTATATTACTTCCTGCAAAACTGCATATCCTTTCTGAGGGGCATAAATTTCTTTTTTATTACTACAGCAATGCAAAGCAATTTTAAATGCCCGGAGGAGAGAACTAGAAAAGAAGAATGAAAAGGAATTGAATGATTCATTAGAGTCAGAAGAAGATTTGACGAGGAATTCTATAATTCTAGACTTTTAATTTAATTGCACCTCTCTCTATTACTTTCCCCCCTTCTTTACCTTCATGGGACTTCATAAAAGTATAATTTTTAAGAGGTCCTTATCTTGCAGCACATAGTAAGATATATAACACTGTTTATTCTGTTTGGACAGTACATTCGGGTTTTGAGGTTGGTGATTTATCAGTCTTCTCAGGTACTAGCTCTACCTGTACACTGGAATGTCCCGATTCCTGTTCCAATAAAATTATGCCTTTGACATAAATTTCTGACTATTTTTGAACTTTATAACATTTACTACAGGTAGGAGATGAATGCTATGGCCTCTCTGCTTATTTGCTCGGGTATTGGCTAAAATGTCTCCCCACTCACATTGCTCCAAGGCACAGGAGGGCTGCAGAAATCAATGGAGCTGTTGAGGATTTACACTTGTGAGCACAATCTCGCCTGTGTCTGTTTAGAGGTGTTCTTGAAGACATTGTTACGGTTTGGATCAAACTATTAATTTCACCATAGAATAATTCATCTGTACTTTGTAGGTCTGAGATTATTCGTGGTATTATATCTCTGCGTACCAGGCTCTCAGTTGTTACAAAGAACCAATTTATATCAGAAGAGGTCCTACACTCCAAATTATAAATCTGATTTAATTTCTCTTTGATTCAATAGGCTTTGATTCAGTCTTACCACATTCCTCTAACCTACCTTTTCTGAAACCTGTTCCCTCTTACTCTTGCTTCAAAGATGTGGCTGATTTCTGTGCTCACTACTGTGGCTAAGGATCATCTTCAAACCACCTACTCAAATGCTAGAAGAGGCTTTCTTAATACTGAACAAGATAATGGAAAATAAAGTAGATATCCTAATTGCATGTTTATAAACTGCGAACAGTTGAGCCTAAGTATGAATTGTTCACACGTGCATACATTTTACACATAAATTACCCCAAAACACTCTGCCAGATCTGCCAGCAACTCTGTGGAGCAAGATGGGAAAGATCTTTCTTCAGAGAAATATAGAACAAGAAAAAGGTACATTTACACTTGAATTATGTGCTTTAAAGTGAGTTTTTCTACTCCATGTTGCATTTCTACAAGAAGTAGCAACCATCTCTTCTCCTCATTGCCATCTCACCACTGATCCTTTTCTCTGCATTTCCCACTAAGCTTTTAATCTCATACAGAGTAATTCCCTGAAAAAATTTATAATTGAAAATTGTTTGATTTTTTTCCACAAGTCCTATCACCTACATTTTCCGAGAACCCATACCACTTGTCCTTCCTCCTCAGCAGGACAATTTTACACTTTCTTTTCTTTTTTTTTTTTTTTTTTAACAAGAATTACAGCCAACATTTAATTTTCAAGAATCATCTCCTTTGAAGGCTGCATTCTACTTCCACTACATCAAAATGAAAATTCTGTGAAAATTAATAGTGCCCAGAAACACACTGGACATAGAAAGTTCATGGAAATTCATTAGTAATTTCATGTCAGCTTGGAGAAAACAAGGAACAAATAGTTACAATAAAACAACAATGACCCTTTGTTTCTGAAACAGCCCAACAATAGGCTAGGGGGTTTTAACTATTCTAGTGTCAAACAGGGAAATGTAATTATCCATCCTCCCATTATTACTTAACTGTATTTAGGTAACTCAGAAAGCTGTTGACTTGGCAATTTCATTCCAGACCCTATACACATGTTTTCTCAGGATAACTGCATAGAAATCCCTCTGTTCTTCATATTAGGTACTTATGTAGGTGTCTGTGTGATCAAGAGCGTGTGAGTGCACATAGGCAGAGAGGCACAACTCTCCAGGTAGAGGTTTAGGAATAGGTACAGCTGTAGATAAATCACTCAAATACGTGTGTGAAAGGAATCTAGGATGTAGCTCTCGTACTTATCTATTTTAGCTAGTGATTAAGGTTACAAGTTTAAAAATATGTATTCAGCTGTTCACAGGAGATGAGTTACTGTTCTTACATGCTTCCCAAACACCAATAAATCTGAGAGCAACTTCTGCTGGTATAAAAAACAGCACCAGATTTTTGAAAATCAGCTTTCACTCCCACAACCCAGAGGGTATTTAATAATTAGACTACTTAAAGTTCACTTAAATCATTGAAAAGTTACCCTCCGCTGGCAATCCCCCTTGTTCTGCAACACCATGTTTAGAGCTCAGCTCTAAACAGAATAACACAAAATAAAAAGCCACATCTAAATGAGAGCACAGAAAGGAAAATACAACAACACACAGAGGCAAAATAATTCAAAAACTTCATCCTACACCTGCCGAGCTTTGCCTTCAAACTTTCTCTTTTATGATACTTAGCTTTCTACACAGCCTTCCTACAGCAAACACAGGGACACAACCTAATTCTTTTTAGCTTCCTGCTCGGCCAATCAGGCAAGATTACCAAAAATGCCCATCCTCTTTTCTAAATCTGTATATATGTTTTTAAAAGCCAATATTCCAAAATGCTCAGGGCCATGGCTTCCATTGTAATTCCATCATAGAATTACAAATGTCTTAAAAATACCTTTTAAAAACTGCCCATGAATTCAGATGTCTGAACCTCATGTAGGCAAGTGTCATGCTCATTGTCCTAGAGAAAAAGCTCGTTTCAGAGAGGAAAAATTCACTGTAAAACTGTAATTCCTTTAATTAAAAAAAAAATCAAACCAAACCACGCCAACCAACCAATCCACCCATCAAACAAACCCCAACCAGGACAAAAGCACACCCCGCCATCTTCTTCCAAGATATGCTCAACTTGAAATAAAAGTAATTTCCCAACTCTACCTGTCAGGGAAAGGTAGCACTCACACAGCCACTGCATTCAGATCAGGATGTTATTTTGACCTCAAGAGAGGAGACAGGCAGATTTGTGTGGGGAAGAAGAAAACAAAACTAAAATACTTCCTTGACCAGGGAGGTCAGAGCTCTTTTATCCAAGGCAGAGAGTTTTCAAATGAAAAAATATGAATCTCTTCTCTTAATGCACAGAACTACAGTCTGTCTATACTACGGACTAACTGCTATCATAATAAAATTAAACATTTATATGTATCCTGCATAAATAGAAACAGAAGTAGTGTTTCTAACATCTATCATTGCTGGAATAATCATGCTGCTGTGCAATTATTACGTTGGGACCCCTTTACAAAATGAAACAGCATTCATTCACAATTATTCATTACAGTAGGGCCTGCTCTCCTTCTGTGATTGTTATTTAAGATGAAACAGCTCTCTGGTTTTCACTGACTAAAACTGGCTTATCACTGAGCTTTTTGCTTACAGATAAATTTTCCTCTGGGTCAGTTCAACTTAATTTTAAGAGGTTGTATTGCATTGCATTATAAATTAATTACATCAACTGCCTGCAGTTTAATGCACTTTAAGGAATAGTTAATGCACTGCTGCAGTTCTTAGTGACAAATTATTCCTCGTGCTGTTATTTCAGGCTCACACTGGTCAGGATTACTCCTCTGTCTCCTTCCATTGACATGATCCCAGAACAGTATGAATGCATTTTACACTAAACATTTAAAAAATAAAAGAGGAGAGAGAGGGTGACTGCGGGAATATTAATGAGCAGGGGAACTTAAACATGACAGCAATGAGATGAAAGCAACGTTGCTATTAAGGAATGTTTTCACTCCTGCCTGTCTATCACAAGGCCGAATCTTCAGATAAGGGTTTTTCAGCATGATACAAGATGTTATCAAATGCTGTTGTACAATATTTAGTCTCAAGGGCTGACTTAAAAGAAATGGCATCAACTATAAAACAAAACAACACACCACCACCAAAGAAAAGTGGAAGGCAAGTACAGCAAAGGGTTCAAGTTTGATGCACAGTTATTATCACAGTTTTGCTTTCCCATAGAGCTGATTTTTATCTGTACTGGATATCACTGATAAGTATACTTTATGTCCATACGTGTTTGTGTGTGTGTGTGTACGTTTCCTCTCTAAAAGGGGACTGTGAAAGTGTGGAGGGGGAGAGAGAAGGTATAAAATTGAGTGCAGGCTGCCAAGATGGAAATGATATTTGTTTTCTATCACACCAGAGATGCACCATTCCAGCTTTTGTCCTTCAAAGCTGTGAGAGACCACGCTTTAATGCCTGCAGGTTGACCATGCATTGTTATTATACAGTCTTCATGTTCACATCATGTGTCATCTGACCAAAGGAGAGTCTACAAAGTGAAAGCCTCATGCAAAATTTATGCTTATATGGCTGTTTCAGTCAGTGGAAAAATCAATACTGCAGGCTTGATGCACAGAAATGACTGAGTGCTCTCTGACTGACACTAAAAGCACTGGGAGATTGAGGGGCTGCATTTGCCGTTCAAGGAATTGAGTGTATTAGGGCTCTTATAATAGTCTGCTCACCTTATATTAGCCTTTCCTTGGGATTATTTTTTGATAACAATTATGATTGTGGGGTTTAAGGCAATTACACTATTACAAAGAAAAAGCTGCTTTTTATGTCCTGTAAAGCTGTCATATATTTCACACCACAACTGCCTTCCAATTATTTTGTTACAATGCACTTTGGAAGCAAAATGTCCTAACTGATATATATTAGTCCTTTATGTTTTATAAATAAAAATCAAGGCTGCAACGTAATCCTTCAAAAGAAGCTTCTTGGTCTCCCAGATGTTATTTTAAAAAAAGACTAAAATACAGTGGGTGTTGTAAGTCTTAGAAAAAGACATACACAGGAGCTG
The DNA here is from genome assembly GCF_003031625.1 of Empidonax traillii. Classification (NCBI taxonomy): domain Eukaryota; kingdom Metazoa; phylum Chordata; class Aves; order Passeriformes; family Tyrannidae; genus Empidonax; species Empidonax traillii. Next base: position 180,715 of record NW_020955934.1, read on the forward strand.
TTTTTACATGGGAAGACAACACAAGCCAGCGAGAATGCATAGATTGTGCAGGCTGTTGTAGTTCAAGATGCTAATACTGCCCACTAAACATGAACAGATGTGGTCTACAAAGACAGAGTTTAATGAAAGAAATGAAACAAACAAAATCTACTCAGAGGTTTTATTTTAGAAAAGGGGTTTCAAGATGTTAGCTTAATGTTAGGGTGACCATCCTGCAATAATGTTTAAATACTCGAGGAGTACTTCTCTGTTAGACATAGAGGAGGGTACCAGGATATGGACAAAGAAAATTGATGTTTGAAATAGGAAACAAACTCTGGTAATCAACTTTAAGAAAATTACATATATTCTGTAAATCAAAAAATACCTCTGGTCAGAAGATAAATGCATTTACACTGCATTTTTGTCACTGTAGATACTGGATGGCATTATGAGCTGTTCATCAATGTCTTCTACTTTTATTATAACTCATAAATAATGAGCGAAATTATTAATACAGATTACAGGAAAGGGTTAAGAAATGCAATGTTAATTGGTGTAGAAATCCCTGAATTACACAGCAATAGTCACTAAATTATTAGAAAATATGTTTCATCCCCATATTTAGCTTTTTGACATCTATGCACCAAAGTAGGTAAAAAATATGGCCCTTTCTAGCCATAAACAAAAGAAAAGCTGATGAAAACAAACAAAATTACCTTATAAAGCACTGATGTTTGTTTGCTATAGAAATATAGTTAATACTATCTAGCTGAATTCTTACCAATTCAAAATTACTGCCACTGGAGCTTCTGAAGCAGAGCCAAAGCCACCTAAAAGCAGCTTACTACAGATTATTTTCCAAAAAAAAGAAGATTTCACAAAGTTGGGCCAAATAGTGCCAGCTGGAACACACTGATCTGAGCATTCTGATTACACTATTTTAACCCATTTCTAAACCAGAAATTTCTGCTACTAAGGCTTCTGAATTTCTACTAAATTTGCCAGCAAGTCCTGTATTTTTGTGTGGCTGTGCAGGGGGGATGCCTGACCCTTTTGAATGCAGAGCCCCCAACAAACCAGTGCCATCCATAGGAGCTGGACTGGCGCAGTGATAAACCAGTCCTGGAGCCCCACTCAAGACTTGTCCAGGCAGCACTTCCAAGGCATGAGACCATCTGCTTGCAGTGACCTCATGGAAAATGCTGGAGTGGCCAGCTTTCCTCAGATCAAGGTTCCACGTTCTGTTTTCTTGTCACGCCAATCCTCTGCTTGAAATAAGCAGAAAGTTTGCTGGTGGAATGACTGCACTGATTTGGGCCCTCCTGGGGCACGGGTAGTGAGGCTGATCTTTTTACTGCATCCAACCTACGTGGCCAGTGGGAAGGAGACTCGGTGAATTCTTTTTAGTGAGAGGATAAATTGTCTTCTGCTTGTTGTGAGGAGCAGAAAGGAAAAAGGAAGGTACCTCCTGACTGAGCTGATTGACACCTGGTAGGAAATGGTCAGCGTAGAATCCCATTGTAGCTCTGTGCGAGTCTGTCAAGCCCACAGTGACTCTGAACAAATGCTGAAATCAACCTTTCCCTGCTGACTGGGAAAAAAATTCTTACAGGGAACACAGACACTGGCAATATGCCTTAGAGTATGGATGCTGTCATATAAATCCCTAGCTTGTCCATTTTTTCCACACACACAAGTCTGGCAGTACAGAGAAGCACATGGGGCAATGCATTGTTTCTATCTGTGGAAGTTCTAACCAACAACACAGAAGAAGCCTTCAAAGAGTTTGAGGGTGTCTTCTGGTAAACCGGGTTGCTGTATTTTTGTCTTTTTTTTTTTTTCCTTTTTTTTTTCCCGCCTGAGTAATAAAGCACCTCTCCAATAGATCACTTAAAAGATGAAGCAAAGAGGGAGGATCACAGATAGTTTCCATGATAAAATATACTGACCCTTTTCATATCTCAGCCTAAATGATTATCAGTGTGGACCGGTAATCTTAACTAGAAATAAAACAGCACAACAGCGAAAACAGTTATTTTAGCTCTGAGTGGAGGAATGTGAGGACTGGAAAAGATTGATTTCAGGGTCACAGATGACTGCTGCTGGAAAGAATCAACACTATCCTATTTATAAATTAGTATATTCATCTTTGTTAGTTTTCATGCTGCATAAGACATGCAAAATTAAAGAAATAAGTCTGTGTACAGAACATTCTCATAAGTTGAAGACATCCCACCATCAGACATGCTGAGATGAAGACCAGCAGCTCTGTTCTCAATCCCTTCCTATAGCAACTACTCCCTTGGCTGCAGTGGTTTCCTCATCGACTTACAAGATTTAACTTAAGGAAGATGGCAAAACCAAACTCCCCGAAAGGGAGTCCAAACTTCTGGGTCCAAAGTAACTGAGGAGAAGACGTGGCTGGCTGTGTCTACAGCGTGGTCATTTCTTCCTTCTTCCCATATCAAAAACCACTCACCACGCCCATGAACGAAACAGCTGTGATTATCTCTGCTCAAACCCAGAATTTCTCTCTCCTAGTCTTTCTCTCCCTAAAACAGATGAGTTTACAAAAATGCCACATTAAAGACATATGAGCAATGTTTTAACATCTGAATACTGAAAAGTAACAGCAACTAAGGTGAAGGTTACCTGTTGAGCACTAACATATCCAATACAAGATACACAGGTTTTTCTTCAAGCATATTACAGTTTATCGAGAAAGTATCTGTATCTCCTCACCTAGAGACATGGAAGAACTGTATTCTAGTATCCAAAACCTATTCCATTGTCCCCATATTTACAGTCTTTTGCTAGCAAACTTTGGCCAGGTAAATGGTGGACTGAGAACTTGGCTTAACGCACAGCAGCTTGTTTTCCTTCCATTGTGTGCTGCTTTCACGCAGCACATCTGATCACAGCTGGAACTGGGAACTGCCCAAGTCAAGAATAATTGTGTTAATGTGCATTTGTGAAGTTTCTAGCATGTGATGCCTTTGATCAATGCTGCTAAGTGCTACCTGGAGTACGAATAAACCCTAACACTACAAGATCTACTCAAAAAGCTAAATGTTACCAAACGTGAAAGGTTCTATAAAATTACAAAGAAAAAAAATAAAACCTTTAAACTGTGAAAGTGCAAAACTATTGCCAGAAGAAAGAATAGAAGGAAACCAGGAAATGACATATATGGTATTTCTCAGCCTGTTAAATTAAGATCCTGACAAGTTTTGAAAACATTAAAATGAATGCATATACACACGTGAAATTTAAAGGTAGCTGAGGTTAATATGCATATATGCCACTATGAATAATCATTGTTAAGATGTCCCTAGAATGTCCCTAGAATGGATATGAGTAAGTGGTTGGCCTGAGAGTGAAGGCAAGAATAGTAAATCCATGACTAACTGACTGCTAATTCAGAAGCAGATGCTTGATACTTTTTACAGAGGTATTTTTTATTCTACATCAACAGACTGACCAAAAGAAGGGAGAAAATATGAGCAAAAATACAGGAAATGAGCAGAAAGTTACTGACATGGAACACAAACATTGACAACAAATTGGTAGCAATGCAAGGCTTCCCAAGAGATCAGATTGAAAAGTGTAGATCCTCGTGACTGAGCTCAGAAAGGACATGGAGCTTTAGGAGGGTATGTTAGGAAAGGGAGGAGGAAAAGGACCAGAATAAGAAAGGAGACACATTAAAGTTTTATTAATGGTAGAGAGCGCCTATTTGAACTGTTGGGAAACATTAAAGTGGCAAGTTTTGGGTAAGGCTTGTATGTGCAAGGGAAGAAATAGGGAAGTCAAAGACAGGTTAAATGACAGACTAATGAAGGGGATGTTGATAGAAGTGACAGACCATGGTGAAAGTTGAGGCATCTCTGGAAAAACAAAATGTCAGAAAGACAATCCAAGACAGGTTAAGGAAAGTCAGGAGACGTTGAACACACCTATAAGTCAACACCATGGAGACTCTCGATGAAGATACGTTGATGGTATGTTGAAATCAGCATAGCTTTCAACTAAATCCAGTTAAAAAATGTAATATTATCATTAAGGAGTACTTCATGTTGTCTGTGTAAGAACAATAGTTTCATTATCTCAAAGCCTTAGAGGTTGTGTATTGACATTTTTCCCTGAAAAAATGTAGAATATTTATAACAACAGGTTTGAAGGAAACTCAGTGAAAAATAGTTGAATAGTCTATGTCACTACTAGTACAAATATATGCTATGCAGTTACAAAAGGGGGGTGTGGCTAGTCAGAAATGTGAAAGAGGGCTCCTTTAAACTTTCTCACTTACTTACATTCTACCTATCCTATAATTCTGCTTCTACTGAGTGAATGCAACCACCTTATTATTCTGCATGAGCTTAAATATGGGTCTACTTTGTCTTGTTCTCCTGCTTAAGAACTCCATTGAAAAAAATGTTTACTTGCCAATAGCCACTGACAAAGCACTCAGCTGGAAAACACATCTTCCAGCTTGGTTTCCTCATGAAAATTTCTTGTGTGGAGTCCTATTAGAATATTGTTTAGCTTTTTCAGCTTTTTGGTAGGAACATCTTAATTCAAACGTATTTTTTCCAAACTAAAAAGGTGCATGTTAGAACACAAAAGACCTGAAACTGCCAAGCTTAATTATGCTGAGTAGTACCACATAGAAATCGGGGGAATAATAATATTATACATTAAAATACAACTCCACATAGTAAAGACAATGTATTTTAGAGTAGGAATACTCAACAGATGGCATAAAAAGCCTCCCTCACCTCAATATCTGTGCAATGATATAATATGTTACAAGATTAACCAAGAAGGAATGAGAAAAACATACTATTATGAAAAAAAAAATAACCTTACAGCTGGAGGACAAGCTTGATTCCCCCCCTAATCTTAGGTCATCACTTTCTGAATGATGTACCCATGCCTTTGAAATCATAGCTGAATGTACACCAAACTGATGGTATTTTTCATGTTAAATAAATAACTCTGAAACATAATACACACATCTACAGGGTTTATGTTTGCTGACCTAATGGACTGAGCATGAAAAAGTGGAAACGGGGTTGAATAGTTAGCTGGCTATACAGGAAAATGAAATAATTAGTTGAATCAAGAATTTAAAGAAGTCAAACGATGTGGAAAGTCATTATCTGCATCACTTTCACTTCTCTTGTAGCTAGAAAGGGACAGTGGCAGCAGAGATGAGCTGCTGTGACACTCCTGAAAAGCCATTTGCTTCTGAAAATCAATATATCTCAACAAGTTCGAAAGAGTTTTTCCCCTAAAGATATGTTACAAATAAGAGAGAGGCAGCAAAAAAAAAACCCCAAAAGCTATAAAGTCTTTTTCGGATTTGCATTCAGTGGTGCAGGAATTTGTTAATTTAGTGCTGAGCATTTCTCCAGAGGCATAATTTTAAGTACTGAATTTCAGAGTGAAAATTAAAGTGATTACTCTCTTTGTCTTCCTCTCTTAAATTCCTTCTGGAATGCACAGAGCATTTCTGAGGTGATTAGAAGAATCTGGGATTTGTTGGCAGGTGTGTGCTGCTGCTGCTGCTTTGAAAACCATCCCGTGTGGAAGTCCCTCCTATCCCAGCACTGCTTGACCCGAATTAGCTTGTGAGCAGCTCGGGCTGCTTCCCCCATTCTGTTGTTTTTACTTCACATCACAGCATTATTCTTTTCCTCATTCTTTTCCTTTCAATAACCCTGAATCTAAGTCTTCTCTCCCTTCTACTGTATAGCTGATGTATCACACTATCCCAAATACTTCTTGATGAAGAAACCACCAGCTTCCTCCTCATATTCTGCTTTCTTCACTCCTCTTTACACATAGTATTGCTCTGATATAGTCCAAGGGGGACTTGACAAAATACAGTGTAGATATAAATTTCTCTCTTTCCAACCATCTTATTTGTTGTGCCACTAGTCCCACTCATTAGAGATCTTTTCATTGCCTTTTGTTCATCACTTTTCATGTCCTGATGGCTCTTTTTTTTTTAAATACTAATTTTCTTTATTTTAGAAAAAGAAATATAAAAATATCAGCCTTTACTTCCTCTTTGTCCTCATTTGGCACTACAGCTATTGCTCCAGCTGTCTTCTTCAGTTCATTAATAATTAAACATACACTCACAATCACAGCCTAAAGTTGTTTAGTAATTTCACCATATACCTTTACAACCTGTCTCCCATCATTTACACTCAACAGAACTTGTTCAAATTCAGTGCTCTGTCCTAGAGCACCTCATGTCTCACATTTCTAAGAGTTGAATTGCCATGCCTTGCAGAAGATCCCTCTAATCCCTCTTCCAGATTCCTATAACAGTTTCTTCAGATCCCATTCCTGGCTGGTCTTCATCCAAAGACACAAATTCAATGCTGTCTATATGCTGACAGCAAATAAATCTGCTTGTCGATTCTCAAATCATACGGTTTCTTTACCCATAACCTATTTTAAGGTTCTCCCCAACTACTTACACAACCAAAGCTCTTGTCCAAACTCTTACAATATCCTTTTTTTTTTTTCTCACAAGGAGATAAATTGGTCTTGTTTTACTCTTTTAGAGTGCTGCTGATTCTCCACAGATACTGTTTAAGATGTCTCTTCATACCATTTAGTTTGTTTACCCTTTTTTCATCACATCAAATATAAGCTGCTTGTTCTCATTTTCAAGAATCTGTATTTCCCACCTTTGCCCTTCCTCTTCTCCTGTTATCTGTCATTTACTGTTCAAGGACAGAGAGCATATGCTAAGGCTTTGCTGACCACAACTCCTTTACTAGTTTTTGTATTCCCTATCTAACTGTTTATCTGTGGTCTTCTGTGTTACATCCAGCTTTGGGGACCTTGTAGTTCTGTATTTTTAGAGTGGACAGCACAATGGGATCTCAGTTTGTTCATTGGCACTTACGTAAAACAAAATATAAACAAGCAACTAAACAAAAATAAGCATAATTTTTTGCAGAGATACCTCTATCTAGGATGTCTACGTAGAGCAAGAACAAGTTGATGGCAAGCTCTGCCTCACTGCTTTGTGGAAACAGAATTATAAAGAGACGTTGAAAATATCTTTAGTGACTTAATAAGTTTAATAGCTGCCTTTGAAGGTAGTTATTCAACAAGTAATTTTAATAACTTACCTCTAAGCTTAATAGTTACTATCAGAAGTCAAAAAATCTTTTACCCTAAACCAAGACCTTGAGAAAAACTGCCATCAAGTGTATCCTCCTCGTCCAGAACTTTTCCCAGACTTGAAGTACCTCAAATCTAGGGCATCAACACAAAACACTTGTCTCCAGAAACATAAATCAAGGGGATAGCAACTAAAATTAAGGTGGTGCTAAGGAATACGTAACAAGGAATGAGAGGTCTATGCCTTCTTTAACGGATGTCTCTCTTTCAAAAAAGAAACAACTGTTGATCCTGTAATCTCCATTCTTTACCAGGATGTTTCCTTTCCCTGAGTCTGTTTTCAGACTCTGATCACAGAAGGGAAGAAAATACTGTGTAGACAGGAAGGGGACCACTTCAGAGCAAAATATTTGGGGGTAGATCTTGGGTTTTATTGCTCTCTGACTTCTCAGCATCTTAATTTCCCCAGCAATGAATTGAGTATAACATTATGTAACAGAGATATTAATGGTGGTAGTGCATGTTTAGACGGCAAAAAGGTACAAATCATGGGCACACAAGCCACTACTACTACACAATAAAGCCATAGTTGCCTGCTTTTTTTTCTTACTTTTTTTTCTTACCGTAGCTATGCACAGACTTTCTTCAACAGCTATCTTTAAATCTACAAACCCAACACAATAAAATCAACTGTTCTACGAACCAGGCTTGGGTATCTTTCAGGAGAACAAATGAGAACATCATTGACTAAAGTATCTCAACAATCTTTCCTCCATAACACAAAGGAGTTTCTTCCTGTCTTCTATAGTCATATTAAATATGCTGTGTTTTATCAGCAGCTTGAAAAAACAAGGTGAATGAGCATCTTTTACCACTTTAACAGAATACAAAAATAGCTGGCAAGGCAAAGAAGGTGAGGCATGTTCAGCATGAGAGAAATTAATTCTATTCTATGTTGATCCCTCACTATGCTGAGCTCATCTGTTTGATATTGGAAAAGCCATGGTTGTTTACATTTCAAACCATTCCAAAGGAGGACACATGTCCTCCACTCTAGTTGGTTCAGGCATGACCTGAACTTTTTAATCAATCACTTTGCATCACATCACACGCTTCCTGAAAACTAAATGCAGTGAGTATTTGTCTTCTTGCACTGACCTGAAGTACCTGGTCATGAAGAAACGCAATCGATATTTTTTAATTGTGAAACTATCTGTTCTTGTGCGAAGTTCTTGCATAGTATACGTAATCTCCTGCTTATAGATAAGCATAAACTACTTAAACCTAAAAGAAGGGCTGATTTCAGCAATTCTGTTGAAACTCAACAAATCACTCAGTTCGATGCCAGAAACTTCTGAGCGTCTGCCCTTGCAGTCTCCTGGCAACTGTAAATGAATCTACACATAAAATTCCAGAGAAGAATTTGTAACTCCTGAACCTGACTTGAGTTTGAATCTCTTTACCGATGAGTTTTAAATGGGTAAAAATACTGCTCTGTTTTTAAATAAACCTTGCAAAAGTCTTTCTCTTATAAGCCAATCATAGCTATTAGTGTCAAATTTCAGTCATACTGAAATTGTTACCTATTTGTTCCTATCTATGTGAATGAAATCTCCTTGCTGTGAAGCATTAGACTAAATCTGTCATTTTCTACAGCACCAGTTCTGTTCCCTTCCTTTCCCATACATTGTTTACAGTATGTGGTGATTACATAAGGAAATTACTTGGCTTCTGTCGTTTCCCTTCTCTTCATCTAGATGAGTTATGACTGCAACAAAACAACAGTTTTCCTATTCAGATCACTTACATACAAACATTTTGTATTTCATATGCCATGATGATGAGTTCCGACACGGACTCTGGTGGAAAACCCCTCAGCTGAAGGAAACCTGTTTTGGAGATTTTATTCTATCACATGACCTGGCATTCTTTTCTAAAGAGAAAGTTTTCAAAAGTACAAAAATCTCCACCCTGCATGCAGATTTCTTCCCTCTCCCCAGTGAGATGGGTGGCACTGGAGTTAGTTTTGCTTCCTCATTCCTCTTCTCTCTCTCCCTCCTCTATTCTCCCCAGACATACCTGCATTAGCTCTGATAACCTACTGAAATTACAGTGCGTGTAGTTAAACTCTATTTAACAAATCTGACTTCAGTTCTAACTCAGAGTTAGAATTCAATGTCACTGTGAGCCATTAAATGCTTCTACTCCTCCCTAGAAATGGATATATATGAGAGGTAGTTGAAATGACTCTTTTATGTCCAATTTTTAAAGGATGAAGGATAAAAGGTGCTATATAAACGTAAGATATACTTTTTCATGCTCCAATATCTTAGTGTTGGTTGTAATTAGTGTAAGCATGGCTTCACATAAATCAGAGCTTTGCATTCAACATTGCAAATGCAACATCTTGACAAGATGTAGATTATTTTATGTCGGAAATAAAAAGCAGCTTGTAGTAAAATATTGTGGTGATGGTCTGAAGAGCCTTTGAAATCAATAGATGACAAGCTACTGAATTAGGGAGGCCTGACCTGCTCTGCTAGGAACAGCTAGTACATCAGATAGACTTGTTTTTATTTGACCTTAAATTTCTTGCTATTGTTTTCTCTCTGTTGAGTTCTAAATTTCTTAAATGTTAAAGGATTTTGTTGGTGTTGCTATTCTGGTTGCTTTTTAAATCTAATGTTCTTTTATACAAGATAGAGTGAAAGTTTAAACCAGAGAGAAATATTAGGAGAGCAGAAGGTTCTTGACAATGCTGGATCTTTTAAGCCTGTGATTTATTTGCAGTGTAATTCAATTATTAAAAATGTACAGTATTTTTCTATCTTTCAATTTTTCTACACACAAAATCACAAAAGCCAGATATTTTCTATTAGTGTTTGAGAGCATGTGGTTACTGAGGCTATAAAAAAAATAAAGGGCACTTACAGTCTTAGTATAAACTATGATTAATTTTTATTAGGATGATCCATTTATATATTATAAACTGATTATTTATTTGTAGAGTTTTTTTTTCCTGCAAGTTTAATAGTTTCCCTTGGTGCAGAATGCAGAATTTTATATGAGATATTTTAGTGTCTAAAACGATGTATGATAAATGAAGTAGCATGCTACTTATACGCTTATCATGTTCCCTGACTAGCAACAGGTTCAGCAAAGGGCACAGCCAGTAAATGAAATTTTCCACCAGGACAATATATCATCACAAGAAATGTATGCGCTGGAAACTTACAAGCTTGCTGGAGATGCGGACAAGGTGTGAAATGGTAAAAAATGAAAAGCAGAAACAGCATACAGTAAATTTCAAATTCAGCTGTATCTCCATATTGGCTGAGCCTGGTGCTTTAACTGTTTGAAGTCCTGTGTTTTAGAAAATAATAAACACAAACACAGAAATTAAGCTCAGTATTAACGCTAGGGTAGACTTCATTAAATATCCTATAACTTCTTTTGAGAAAAGAAATTGTAAAGCATCTACTGAGAATAATTTTTTTTATCCCCTTCAGAATCAAAATATAAAACAACATCTTTAAATGCATATTTCTTCCTCAGAGTTACAGGTTGAAAATCTGCTCCAGGAAATGTTTATCATAACTTTCAACACTCTGTGGAGAGCACTAATTAAAAATAATAATAAAAAACCCAGGAAAAAAAAAAAGGAACGGTGCCTGTATATTTCCCAGTGGAATTTGGTTTGTTTACAAAAGCATTTCATAATAAGAATTTCTGACATATAACCAGTGAATCCTAATAAACTATAAACCACTCCTGTTCTCTTCCAAAGAGGTACACCAAATACCAAGGAGAAACATCTTGGCATTCTGGTGGTAGGTGGAATTGTGGCTAAAAATATATTGAGAGTGTCTGTTTTATGGCTACCAGCTGTACAGCCTCACTGAAGAGAGATGAGCACTGGAAAATGTGGTCAAATTCTGCAATTCCATCTGAAAGAAGCTTCTGACATTTCTTGAAATTTAACTGCTATACTGCAAGAATTCCAGCATAATGACATTGCTTGCATCTACGCATTACAATAGCAGCTGTATTTAAATGCTAAGACAATTTTGTACACTGAGTAGCAGATTCTGCTATTTTTTTTATGTCCTTCCCAGATAAAATATACCTCTGGAGAGATTTGGCTGATTTAGTTTTACTGTGCAGGAAAATTTTAAACCCAGAACATCCTCTGAGCCATAATGTCTTTCTGTTGGTTTTATTTTTTTTTTTTTACCAGAAGAGTAACCCTCTCATATCTTTCTCCATCTTGCTTAAAACTAGCAACGCTTCCCCCACACTACTCAAAACAGTAGTAAAATACATTTATGGTCACACTCAAGTATTTATTTCATAAATTTTCTATTCCATGACGAGCACGTTGGGATGGGCATCTTGTTTCCGTGGGCTGAATTATCACAACACTATCCCAAAGATGTTAGTGGCAAAGAGTCACAAAGAGATGCATGAAAATGAGTAGTATTTCTTTAACAAATAAGAATTATCGTCTCTGCAGGACATGGATCCACACTGTTCACTCTCTGAGCTGTATGGCTTTTCCTAATGGCAGTGCTGACACAATTTAACCAAGGATTTTAACTGGAGTGTTAAAAAAGGCTCTCTGATACATCATGCCTCCAGAGACAGGCTGGCTCACCCAAGTCCTTTATTTTTCACTCCATTCATTTAGTTTTTCTGTTTTCCCCCCACAGTGGCAAAATCTTGACTAGACTAGTATCAAAGGAAATTCTGATCTTCCATCCAATAGGGCCAGGATGTCTCTTCACATTTTTGTTTAATTCCAGGTCTGCCTGATTTATATTCTTTGGCATTATGATTAATATTTTTGTGCCTCACTGCCTATTTGGATTTACTCTTTCTCTGTCCACCTCAAATCCAGATTTAATTTTCATTTTGTGATTTTTTTTCTAACCTTTTATCCCTATAATACTAACTCAGAATCAAAATTGTCCTGCTTAGACAGACTGATATCTTTTGAAGCACAGTAAATCAAAGTCTAAAAACACACAAAGAAGGCAATGAGAGCTCCTTGTGGTTTAAACACTCAGATTTCAATGAAGTCCATATTCTCTCTAGAACACAAGGATAAACCATGTCTAGCCATAGACCTCTGGAAATTTAGCACCTAATTCCCAGTTTTAGTGAGATCAGTCTAACGACTAACTCTCTGAGTAAAATTAATTATTTTGCAACTCAGAAGAAAATGAAACCAGTCACTGCAAGCTTCCAGTTTGTGTTCTTTGCTCTCTTTGCACAAATCTCATGATCTTTTCGATGTCTGGAACAAAAGACCTAATCTGCTTGGTTGATGTCAAATGACAAGGGTTTATGCACTGTCTGGTTGACTTTGTCACTAGGCAATAACTGTTGTCTTCCAGGGGCAGGCTCACTCTCATCACTGACATATGGAGACCTCATGGGCTCTGTGACCATTTCCAGAGTGTTTCAGAGCTGTGCCAGCTCTTTTTGCCACCCTCTGAGTTCAAAAACTGAGGCCCTGCTCTGTAGTTCTGAAAGACAAGCCCCCTTATTTATTCAAAAACTAGTTTCTTTACCACTATTCCTCTATTCCTTTCTTCCTGTACGTAATATCTACTGGTTTGGACAGATGGCATATTTTCAAAGCCTTTTGTTTCACCTTGCCTTGTTGGATGGGTTGCAGCTTCCATGAATATTATCTTCCACCTAGTTTCTGTTTCCTCCAAAGCCTTTCATTACTTGGGATTCTTTTCTTGTTCTGTAATATTCTGGTATTCTTTTGCTTAACTTGTAACACTGACATTTGCATCCTTGAAACAAGCCATATAAATACAGCAAAATATAGACCTCATTCATTTTCTTCTTCAGTAAAACAAGTGGATAAGCAGTCCTGCTGTTAACCTGATATTATCTTCCTATTTTCCACCCCTCTCAGGGGTCTGAATGAAGATAAAGACAGCTGAGCTTCATCACTGCTGCCATGGCATAATGCAACATGAACTACTTAAAATATTTCAGTTTTTTTAACATAATGTCAGAGATCGAATTTTCTGAAAGAACTGGAAGAACTAATGATGGTCGTTGTCAAAGGAATATGTTTCTTGAGCTATTTTGTACATTTTTGCTCTGCTGCTTTGATACCTTTCTAACAGTTTGTTCCTTCTGAGACAAACTATATACTTACCATTATAAAACATACTATTTCTTAAACTGTCATGGGTGGAAACACAGGATTTTAGTTAAGGGAGATAGCAATGATTTAATGTTTATGTCTGCTTTCAAATGCTGGGGGACACTTTCAGTCTACATGGCACTGAGGTTTCTAAAAGAGCCACTTATACATATGTGGCACATAAAATTCATACTGTTTCTTCCTTAGAAATTTCAGCATTCTTACTTTGGCACTATGCACACTTGTTTTATGAGCACGATTAGTAAACAAAACAAAGCAAAGAAAAAATGCCACAAGCCTATCAGAAATCAGTACTGGGAAAAAAAAAAAAACAACTTTACAAAATTTCTCTACTGCAGACTGTAGAAATGAGTAAGCTGCCCATGCAAGTTCTAGATTTATTCCTGCCTCTAAGTGCTATTCAGATACTAGGATTTTGTTCCAGGTTCTGTGTTCAAAGCAACATTGAAGCACTGACTTTTCCAATTTTTGTAAACTTCCATAGATTTTTCTATAACCAGTTCTGCTTTTCTACAGAACAGAAGATGACTAGGACCTTTGCCAACCAGCAGTGTAAGGGTCAGAACAGGACAGCTCACACTGACCTTAAGGAGTTCTCTTGTCCACGTGAAGGGCCATGGGAAAATATCAGAAGCAGCCAACGCAGTTAAGAGAAGATCCTACACAGGACAACGCTCAGTCTCTTTTATCCTTCCATCTGATCAAAGATAATGGACTAATATTCAAAAGTATATTAATAATCCTTTCATTCAAAGTCTTCAAGACCGAGAGAAATACAGCTCTCCTTGCTTTGTGCTTCATGAACATAATCTTGGCTTGACTAGAATTCCTCACTTGCCATCTTGCCATCAGGCAACTATTGATTTTAACAATACAAAATTATGCCTAATATTCACCTTCAGAAGATAGTTAGATTATATGCCTGGAATTTATGGATATTTCCAGATTCATATAGTTATTTATGGGGGGGGAAAGGAATGAAAGAGAGACAGAGAAAGAGAACAGAATAGTCAAAGGAATTAGACCCACTCAACTAGGTAAAATAAGCTTCCCAGTCCTTTAAAGCCTACCAAAATTAGATTTGGCAGCATTTTAAAGTAACTCCAGGAGAAGCTGAGTACACTTAACTAGGTCAGGTGAAAGACAATGGAAAAAATTGGAGTTTGGTGTTCATTTAATGCACATCCACAAAAGTAAAACCTGCTGATTGCAAAGTGCTATGAATCCGAGGTTACATGAACCTAATATTAACTTTACAAATCAGAGGAACTTTATGATGAAATGGATCTCTTCATTAGAAAATCTCCAACTACTTTGTGGTCTGAGGAGACGTTATCTGATCATTCAGTGATGTACTTGTGGTTTGTAAAAATGGGGACCCTAAAGACCATCAGAGCCAGTCTCTCCCTTTGGGGCTTTTTACTCGCTGACACTTAGTGAAAATCTACCAGCAATACACTCTTGAGAGCAGCAATCATTAACTCATTCAAAGTCACAGGCACAAGGGTCTGGGGTTAGCAACTATTAATTAGTGTAATTATTCCCAGGATGACAATTACCAGCTGCAGGATCCACTTAACATCTATTTCTCAAAATTTGTCATTTTGAAATGCTAATGTTTCTAATAGGTTTCCTTTGCCACTATTTACTGATTTCATTCACTATGGTATATTGTTTCAGATGGACAGGATGGAAAGCCAATGCCTAATATTGACTTTTACAGTATCCTATGATTAGAAAGGCTGCTCCTACCATGATTAGCCACATCCTTCTATTGAAAAATAGATACGATTTTGGAAGGATTTGTGATATTTCTCCTCTTTCAAATATGGCTATAAGATAAATTTCCTGGAGAAATAACACGATATGTTTCAAACTGTATTCTTCCATAATGCCCTCGTTGAAACTAATACATTGCATGTATTAGTTGTGCAATCTAATGTTTAAGACTACCTCAGATAACAGTGACATGGCACATGGCATAATTTCAAACTTGATTCTTCAGTCTCGATTAGCAAAAATAATAATTAGAAGGGTTACAAGTCTACAGTCTATGTTTGGTCAACAGTGTTCAAACCCTGCACGATCCTGACCCACGCTGAAAATCTGTGGAGTTCAAAGAAACTAGAATGCTTAGTATGCTTTTAAATGACACCTATGTATTTCCTAAAAAAAAAAAACAGAGAAAAAGAAATAGCATAAACACATCTTCCCCTGTGTAGGGACTTTAGCACACCTGTCTTGTGAACAGGGATAGGAGATGGCCTCAACAAACAAGACTTTGATAGGACATACAATTGAAATTCATTTCATAACAGAAGGAAGAAAGCCTTTGACAAGAAGATATTTTTTTCTAGATTTTGAAAATTTGAGATATTTTAAATCCACAATAGGAATAATTCTGACAAATGCTTCAATAGACCTTACTGATTATAAAGAATACTCATCTTCTGCCATATCAGAGTCCTACATTTCAAACTGTATAGACTATGATGAATCAGTGGTTGTCATATATGGAGACTACAGAAGAAAGAAGATTATCTCTTAGAAGGTAGTACAAGAGTTCCTCTTTCCATTACCAGTAAAGTCTGGATTGCTGAAACAGGAGGAAGATTTTCCAGTACAAAAGCAAGAGAGGAATGCAGTGAGAATGGTAGCATGTTATTCTGACATTCCTTTCTTTCTTCATTCTTCAAGAAGCTGACAGCAAGAGCAATCAGGGATGTCATACAGTGAATATCAGAGTTCAAAAGGAAGAGAGGAACAGAAGTATGTTTTCTAGAAAAGCTTTAATTCTTTACTCTTCCTATGCTGATGAATCCCAAATTGAAAGAGAATGTATTTTTAAAACTGTGTTAATAATCTGTGTTTCAGAGAACATGTAATTTTAGCACATATTTTAAAAGGTCTCCTGGACAGTGCCTCAACCATGCAAGAGTAAGTGGAAGCAGAGTGTTGATTTTCAATATGCTGCTAGATTGTATTTGTGTGCATTTGATGTTCTTCTTTAATAACCTCAAGTAAAAGGCTGAATGAATTCAACAACAGTAGCTGAAAAAAGTGCAATGAGTCATATTATAGGAAAATGGAGAAAAGGATACAGGACTCTCCACTGAACACAATCCTATATTGTAGGCAATCTGTGATAACACCCTTTTCATTTCAGTTCAGTCCCATAAAATTACCACTAACATTACAACTCATGCAGAACACAGATAAATGTAAAAATGTCACAGAATTCTTCCAGATGGGACTTTTAGTTCCACTAGATCACCATCTACTTTTTTACTTGTCTAATATTTCATTACAACCTTCCATAAGTTAATTTTCTTTCCACTGACCATGTAAATCACAAATCAATTTTCATTTAAAATGCCTGACTACAGATTGCTCCTGAAAGCTCAAAGTATATGCTTCAGTGAGCTCTCCAACATTCTTAATGCACATTAGAAAAATGTTGTGGTTTTTTAAAAATCTTTTTAAAGGAATTAATTTTACATTAAGGTCTGGCATGAGACCCAAGTAGTGGTACTCCTCCTTTCCCTCTCCACCCTCGAAAACACAGGTATATTTTTGAAATGTAACTGTATGCAGAGATAAAAGTCTTTCATGACAATGACATTTGATCTTAAAACAAAAACTCAGACAAAACCATAAACTGCTTTAGATTTGTAGAAAGCAGAGATGATTACTTAATCCCAAACCCTTACTGCAATTGTATACTTCTCAAGGAGAAAGGAGAGAAAAAGAAGAAAAAGAGGAAATGATTTACAGTTCGGACACTGGCTGTG
The DNA here is from genome assembly GCF_003031625.1 of Empidonax traillii. Taxonomy (NCBI): domain Eukaryota; kingdom Metazoa; phylum Chordata; class Aves; order Passeriformes; family Tyrannidae; genus Empidonax; species Empidonax traillii. The sequence continues at coordinate 197,827 of NW_020955934.1, forward strand.
TTTTATTTGAACAATTGTTTTTTTCTCACTACTAACAGAACCTTTGTTTGGGCTAAAATATACGACTGAATATTGCTATTTTTTCTTAAGGAAGCAGCCACCCTAAAGCCAATTGGATATACCTGTGGGACAACCACGATTCAGCCTTAAAACCAACCTGTAAGAAATGTTTCATAGGAACACCCAGAAAATATCCTGAAATAGTGTTCTCCGAAATATTCTTTTCTTACGTTAATTTAAACATAATGTTCTCCCCCTTCAAATTTGTAAATACGCATTTGGCAGGACGGACTTTGGAAACCTGATTTCTATGGCTAGTTTTGCTATTGTTCTTCTGAGAAACATAGGGCAGTCACTTCAGTTATTCTGTGCCTTAGTTTCTCTGTTATTAAACAGTGGATCATTAAAATGACCTTTTTTCATATTAAACAGGACCACTTAAATGAGCTGGCACATACATAAGCGTTTGCTAAATCATTAAGAGACAGGATTGTTCTAATGGTCATTCAACTCTTCTTTTACAGACAAACTGTTTCCTCTGTAGGAACAGAGCATGGATGTTTCCATGCAGTCCAATCTCAGGCTGTTTTCTTGTGTTCTTGGTACTTGAGCAACCTGGTGTGGTGGGAGAAGGAAGGGTTTTATCTGCTCTTGGAAGATAAAGGAACTGTAAACCCTTTCTAATAGCATGACCTCAGATCACTGAAGTTTAATGAATTGATTAGGAGCAAGGGAAGAGAGAAGCAGGGGTCCTCCTAATCTTTCCTGATCTGAAGCCATGTGCAAGCCTTCCCTTCATTCTCTTCTCTGCTTACCTAGCATATCCATATTTACCAAGTCTCCCTCCACCTTTGGGATTGTCCTTCCCTCTTGGAAGTTCACTTCCATGCTATTTTGCACCACTCTATCACAGGTCTTGCCAGACAGTACGGCTTTGAATGCCAAGTTCTTGAAGCACTCTGACATTGGGATTCTAGCTTGGGGGTGATGGAGAGAGTGTCAGTTTAAATAAGGCTGAGTGCTCACGACAATTGAAAGTAGTTCTGCATTAAGTGGGGCTCTTTCTCATAATGTAGTGTGTCAGTGCTGACCACTCAAGTGGGGGAAGGGAAAGGCTCTTGAGCAGTCTCTGTAAATAGGGTCCTGTCAAACCATTTGCAGGTTATAGTCAGCCAAGGCTTGAGGGTTTTCACATGGGGTTTTTTTAAAACCCAAACTCACAAATGTCAACAGGACCTCAAGCATCACATCTAATGTGAATCTGCCTCACTAAAACTGAGAGTTGAGGGCCTCTGGATTTGGCTCTGTGCTGGCATATCACAATCACCACTTAGAGCTGACCATTTACTTGCTACAATGATGTGGAATCACTTCAGAAGAAGTGTGTGGGAAAATGTTTACTTTGCTTCCTGATTAGAGAAACCCATCATCTAAGAAGGAAGCTACTCAAAACACTGAAGTTTCCAAGATCCCATGTAGTAGTAGTCATTAGAATCTTTATGGAGTAGGGATTGCTATGAGGACAACCTGTCTGATTCTCTAACAAGACTACTAAAGTTAACTACATTATCTTCAACGAAATAAACAAGTAGTTGGTTGGGTTATGTGACCAATCAGTAAAAGGCCCACAAAAATATTCAGTATGGGAGAAGCCTGTGAGTCGGTTCATTTGGCTAGATAAATTTATTTTCTCTTTTCCATTTGTCTGGAGATCTAAGGACCAGCAGGCTATGCTTTTTGGATTTTATCTCACTTATCTCCTTTTTTTTTTTTTTTTCCACTCATATTTCTTTCAGCGGCTTTTTGTTCCACCAGCAACAGATTGACAAATGCCTCTAATAATCAAGAGATGAACAAACAAAGAGGAATCCCGATTACACTGACCAGAAAGCACGCTGGACATTTGAGTGTCTTTCCATTAAAAAGATCCTCTATACCTTACTTTGTGAAATTCTTCTCAGGAATAGTTTCTATTCCTCAGCCTCTGGACAGAGTCTCCTGGATGAAGGAGCTAGCTGAAGCCTAACAGGAGCAGTAGAATTATATGTACATGCTCAAAGGTGCCAGGTGGGATGGGGAAAAAGAAAATATCTGAAGGCATGTAAGAAAGAAAAGGAAAGCAGAGACTTCTCACAAAAACCGTGCACGCTCCTGAGTGTCTTTTTAACCACTCATGTTTTCATGTAGCTCTGAGTACTTCTCGATGAGGAGACTAACATCTGTGCAGAAAGCACGACACTATGTTTCCACTGCGAATAAAACACCACCAAACACAGATCAGAACTTCAGATTTAGATACCTACATGCCCATTTCAGTGCCTATCAACAGGTTCATGCACACACAACATGTAGGCATTCCATGTTCAGCATTTGTCTTCAATTACTAAACAGAATTTTACAGCTGCTGGTGGCTAAAATTAGACCTGCCAAGCTAGATTTAATTACAGGTGCTGATAGCAGAGAGCTATTTGTTACATAAGCCACACAATCCTGCAACCTGGGCATTCAGTGCTCTAACAGAAGCCTCTACTTACATTACATCGCTCTAAATCATAAACAATGAGGATTATTTTCATTGCATATAGAGTAGTCACCAATTGACTTCTTCCTGAAGTATGTCCACCTCAATGTTAGCAAGTGATTTGCTGTAGTACGAGAGGGTGACTAGACAGAGGCAGTTGGTTCCAAGTCCCTTTCTCTCCCTCTGCTTGCAGTTCAGGGTTTTTACTTTGGACTGCATTTACTCTGGTTTCTTGAACTGAATGTGTGTGTCTCAAAGCTGTCCAGAGGGCCAATTATTGGTTTGGTCCTTCTTGTCTCCACTTGGGTCTGGAATGCAGTTAGCATGCACTTATAGCAGAATTTCTAGTTTAGTTTCCTCCAGGAGAAATCTGGTCTGTATGTGTCAAACTAACGTGAGGCAAATGGTGAAAACAGACGGATAAATTTCAAATCTGCTCTACCTCTCTAAAACAAAATATTTTATGAATGATGGCTTACTTCCTGCCTTCCTATGTCACTTCAATGAAAACTTTTCCCATATTAGTACCAGTAAATTTAGGTTTCTCAGCCCTGGCTTCTAATATCCACTATTCCATTTGAATGAAATATGAAATATAAAATTATCAGATCAGGAGACAAAGACAAGGCAAGTGGAATGGGACTGTGTATAAATTGTTCTGTACTGGAAATCTCATCCCCTTCTGTTTTTACTTTTCCTCAAGTAAGATAATTATATTTGTATAGGTATAGGTATAGATATAGATTAGATGTTACATCACAAAGCCACAAGGGTTCCTGATCTTGTTAACATGATGGTTGTCATAGTTTGTTTTGTTTTGCATGAGCAAAGCAGTTCTCATTACTGAGAACTGTTGTCATTCACATTGAACCGTGTCTCCTTAATGCAGCATTTGTGAAATGAATGGCAGGACATACACATTTCAGTTCAGACTGTACCTCAGAGCCTGGCTCCCACTGAAATCAGTGGGGCTTTGGAACAAAGGCAGCTTTACAGCCTGCGTTTTTCCAGGCACGCCGTAGCCCCTTGCTCGGTGTGCGTTTAAGAAAGGCCAAAAGTGATTTCCATACCATGCTGCTTTCAGGCATTATTTCAGCTGCTCTATTTGGCTACCTTCTCGGCTAGGTTACTTGCACACTAGCAGTCTCCTAGCCCCAAAAGATGATGTAGTTCTTTGTATTCCTTGCAGTGCAGTAGGATGCCATGATGTAAATATACAAGCAAATATACAACCCTGTCTCAGTTATCCAGAATATGTATAGTTGTATAGTTTCAGTGCAGAAGAGGTGAACTAATACTGAGTTTGACTGCTCAGGAGGGTAATAGTAGCACTGCTTTTGCATCAATTCCCTGCCAGGCAATCCAGAGACTGGTTGCTCTGTAGGGAATCACTTACCCTCCAAACTAAGATGCCAGATACGCAGGAGCCTTCAAAAAGGGTTTAAAAGTAGAGAGAAAACTAGGGGGAAAGATTAAGATAATTTACCCTTGTATATTGTATTCATCATAAATCCCATTGTCAGTATCTATTCAACCAAGTACCTGGCAAACTTCTGTTTCTATCCCCTCCATAAAAGCCTCCATCATGCAGAAAGTCGAGTACCTTTCGTGGTTTTATAATAAACTGGAAGTGAGTAACAGTGCGATATCAAAGGAAATAAAACTCCAGTTGCTATTGCTGCTGGGGTTGCCTTCTGAATGTGGCTTATACAATATTTCATCTGTGCTGACACCTTTCACTCTCAATTATTTGGCTGCTGTCAAAACAAATCAATCATATTACAGCACTGTGTCTTCATGTTACCATTCCACTGCAAGTTAGCTGCATTAGCTTTGAAATATATGGAAGTATAAAATTTATCTCTATTATTTATTTAATACAACTTTCTCCCTTGTGAGTTATCTCACAAACACAGCTACCTCAAATTATCTGATGTCAAACATCCAATATATATAA
>NW_020955934.1:202507-204520 GCF_003031625.1 Empidonax traillii
GGCTGCTGTCAAAACAAATCAATCATATTACAGCACTGTGTCTTCATGTTACCATTCCACTGCAAGTTAGCTGCATTAGCTTTGAAATATATGGAAGTATAAAATTTATCTCTATTATTTATTTAATACAACTTTCTCCCTTGTGAGTTATCTCACAAACACAGCTACCTCAAATTATCTGATGTCAAACATCCAATATATATAAATACCACCAAGAAATTTTCAAATAATGGTACTCATGGGAACATAAATGCATAAAGATACACTTGATAAATCTTACACTTAGAACCAGTAATATTCTTTTAAGAAATGGGGCAAATAGTATATGTTTTTAATTTTGGTTACAACTAGCCTAGCTGCTCATATTAGATAAATGTAGCGCCACAGGACATAACTTTGCATGACCACTTCTACTAAAGCAGAGTAAAAGAAATATTTAAAGAACCGGGATTTTTACCAGTAAAATGAAAGGTTGGCATGGGGAATCTGGGACTGAATATTTTGTAAAGATGGTACAGTGCTGGGAGGGGAACACAGTCTTCTTTTGCAATTCTTAAGCACTGGTTTGGGAAAAGAAAAGCTAAAATCTCAAACAGAGAATCTGAAAGTGATTGCTCTGTTCAGATGCTAGACTGAACAGCTTTCAGAAAATAGGAAAATTTGTTCTTGAGAGGTTTTATGCTTTCAAAAATAGGCAAAATAAAAGAAAAAACTTTCAAGCTGCCAATAAGGGAATTTTCTCAAAATATGCCACTATCATTTCATTACTTTATAGACAGGATTCATGTCCTGTTACAACTGCATCTACTAAAATACAGAAGCCAAATACAATAGGGAAATTACACCAGTTTTATCACCTCCAGAAGGTGGAGGTTCCTTTGGAGTAACAACTTCTTCAGTTATAACTAATTATGTAATGGGAAATTAGCTACACAGTACAGAACACATCCAGGAATACTTGGATTCTGAGCAGCTTAAAAAGATGGAATAAAAAAAGCTAGATAGAATCAGCTCTGGATGAGGAAAGGCAAAAGAAACTGAAATGGGATCTGAGAAACAGAAAGGAAAAGATATTGTAAATCCAAAGCATCAGCACTTACTTGAATAAAATTAATCACTGAAAGTAAGGTGAGTACCTTGTCTTTATGCTGAAGATTTATTTTTAACATTGCATAATTCATCATAGCAAAACACAACTAAGTGAAAGAAGAGTCTGTAAGACATGTCAAGTCTACAGATGATTAAGTTTAAAAGCAATATTCATGTTAAATTCATGTTAAAATAAACAAGCAAGAACACTATAGCAGGCAATTGCCTAAGAGCCTATATGGTGTTGTATCTTATTAACCTTGGCAGAAACCTCCAGTCCTTCTATGATCTGTAAAAGGTCACTAGATCTAAAAATAAGGAAAATTCAACTTATTACTGCAGCTGCTGAAAAAGAGTAGACTCTTTTATGTCTGTGGACTACAACAAGACTTAAGAATTTAGAACATTCAGCCAAGATCTAGCTGTGCCTGAGGAGCTCGAGGCATCTAACAGCAGTGATTGAAGCCACTTCACAGGAAAGCATAACTGCTAACTATCCACACATTCATTTACAGGTGGGAAGAGCTGCAAAAAAACATGTAGGTATCGTCTTCCATCACCTGGGACACCTGGGTCAAAGCACAGAGCAGAAAGCAGGTCTCAGGTCTGTGCTTTCTGCTACATCTGTCAGAGTAATAGGCTTATAAAGACAAAACATTCAAGGAATGAAAGCAGCTTCAGAGATCAGCAGCAAAATGAAATGGAGGCCTGAAGATCTCCATGAGCACAGCTTTCTACCCTGAGGACATAAGACTGCAGAGAGGTCTAGGGACAAGAAAAGTCGAGGAAGATTCACTTTCATAATTTATGATGTCATCAGATAAGTCCTGTTCCCATTTCTGGAACAATCTCAGTGGCAGATGGAATTTCTTCCCAAATAGAAAAAAAAAAAAAAAAAAAAAAAAAAAAAAAAAAAAAAAAAAA
>NW_020955934.1:204541-206472 GCF_003031625.1 Empidonax traillii
GGCTGCTGTCAAAACAAATCAATCATATTACAGCACTGTGTCTTCATGTTACCATTCCACTGCAAGTTAGCTGCATTAGCTTTGAAATATATGGAAGTATAAAATTTATCTCTATTATTTATTTAATACAACTTTCTCCCTTGTGAGTTATCTCACAAACACAGCTACCTCAAATTATCTGATGTCAAATATCCAATATATATAAATACCACCAAGAAATTTTCAAATAATGGTACTCATGGGAACATAAATGCATAAAGATACACTTGATAAATCTCACACTTAGAACCAGTAATATTCTTTTAAGAAATGGGGCAAATAGTATATGTTTTTAATTTTGGTTACAACTAGCCTAGCTGCTCATATTAGATAAATGTAGCGCCACAGGACATAACTTTGCATGACCACTTCTACTAAAGCAGAGTAAAAGAAATATTTAAAGAACCGGGATTTTTACCAGTAAAATGAAAGGTTGGCATGGGGAATCTGGGACTGAATATTTTGTAAAGATGGTACAGTGCTGGGAGGGGAACACAGTCTTCTTTTGCAATTCTCAAGCACTGGTTTGGGAAAAGAAAAGCTAAAATCTCGAACAGAGAATCTGAAAGTGATTGCTCTGTTCAGATGCTAGACTGAACAGCTTTCAGAAAATAGGAAAATTTGTTCTTGAGAGGTTTTATGCTTTCAAAAATAAGCAAAATAAAAGAAAAAACTTTCAGGCTGCCAATAAGTGAATTTTCTCAAAATATGCCACTATCATTTCATTACTTTATAGACAGGATTCATGTCCTGTTACAACTGCATCTACTAAAATACAGAAGCCAAATACAATAGGGAAATTACACCAGTTTTATCACCTCCAGAAGGTGGAGGTTCCTTTGGAGTAACAACTTCTTCAGTTATAACTGATTATGTAATGGGAAATTAGCTACACAGCACAGAACACATCCAGGAATACTTGGATTCTGAGCAGCTTAAAAAGATGAAATAAAAAAAAGCTAGATAGAATCAGCTCTGGATGAGGAAATGCAAAAGAAACTGAAATGGGATCTGAGAAACAGAAAGGAAAAGATATTGTAAATCCAAAGCATCAGCACTTACTTGAATAAAATTAATCACTGAAAGTAAGGTGAGTACCTTGTCTTTATGCTGAAGATTTATTTTTAACATTGCATAATTCATCATAGCAAAACACAACTAAGTGAAAGAAGAGTCTGTAAGACATGTCAAGTCTACAGATGATTAAGTTTAAAAGCAATATTCATGTTAAATTCATGTTAAAATAAACAAGCAAGAACACTATAGCAGGCAATTGCCTAAGAGCCTATATGGTGTTGTATCTTATTAACCTTGGCAGGAACCTCCAGTCCTTCTATGAGCTGTAAAAGGTCACTAGATCTAAAAATAAGGAAAATTCAACTTATTATCAGCTACTGAAAAAGAGTAGACTCTTTTATGTCTGTGGACTACAACAAGACTTAAGAATTTAGAACATTCAGCCAAGATCTAGCTGTGCCTGAGGAGCTCGAGGCATCTAACAGCAGTGATTGAAGCCACTTCACAGGAAAGCATAACTGCTAACTATCCACACATTCATTTACAGGTGGGAAGAGCTGCAAAAAACATGTAGGTATCGTCTTCCATCACCTGGGACACCTGGGTCAAAGCACAGAGCAGAAAGCAGGTCTCAGGTCTGTGCTTTCTGCTACATCTGTCAGAGTAATAGGCTTATAAAGACAAAACATTCAAGGAATGAAAGCAGCTTCAGAGATCAGCAGCAAAATGAAATGGAGGCCTGAAGATCTCCATGAGCACAGCTTTCTACCCTGAGGACATAAGACTGCAGAGAGGTCTAGGGACAAGAAAAGTCGAGGAAGATTCACTTTCATAATTTATGATGTCACCAGATAAGTCCTGTTCCCATTTCTGGA
>NW_020955934.1:209949-218176 GCF_003031625.1 Empidonax traillii
TTTTGTTTTTCATCTCTCTTTGATTTCTGATTTTTAAGGTGCGTGTACACAGAGGAATGGAGATAGAGCATGTTTACTTTATCTGTTACACAATTAATTATACAAATCTCTGTTCAGATGAAACAAGATCTCATACATGTAAACAATGGGGTTTTTTTTAACTTTTTGTTACTATTGTCTTTACCTAACATTCTTTTTGACTGATCTCCACATAAAAAAGCCTTTTTCATTTTTTTAACCATTTTCTATGTCTATTGTAACCCATATAAATGCATTTTAATGGCTGTCTCCTATCTCCAAGATGTTTAATACATTTCCCCTTCCATTGTGTTGCTGCTCAAATATGACCTGATGCTGTTTAAATAATGTAATTTAATGATTTCACATTTTCAGCCATGCAAGGCTTCCTTTCAGCACTGAAGCCTTTCACTAATGATTTAGAGAGATAGTTTGTTCTCATTTCTTTCACAACTCAAGACTGAGAAACTCTGACTTGTAAATAAATTATTGACATCCACTTTAGGAACAGTACAATGGGTAGTAGAAATAAAATACACAAAGTTTCTGTGCCATGAGGCTACAATCTCTAACTTGTTGATTTCTTTCAGGGTTCAAGTGTCATTCTCTATCAGTGCACATATCTAAAACACTGTTGGGACATTGCTATGTGCTATAATATATTTGGAGCAACCCTTTGCAGAGAGATTCCCAAATTGTTATCTATGGTGCCTGAAAGGCCAGCAATGAGCTTACAGGCAACATTGTCATTTTCTAATTTCAAACATACAAACTATACTAAAAAAAAAATAGCTCCAATACATTACTTTTTCAGCTAAAACTGCTTTGGCTGTCATGGAAAAGTGAATAAAATGAGAGGACAGCTGTTAACAACTCCCTAGCACTGGAATACCTTCACACTTCTCAGTTATTCCAACAGGAAATCCACAGGGTTAAAAATTACGTTAAGAAAACAAGAGAGAAAAAACTCAGCCCCCTCCCCCCCCAAAGGGTATCTTTCTATTCAGCTATACAGAAATATTACATCCAGACATAAAAATCAGATGGGTTTAAGGAGAGAATGTCTTCTCATGAATATCAGCTCCCAGGCATTACCGAATACTCTGAGATTAGGCAGCTACTAGTCCCTTGGAGAGACCCTTGAGAAGGATAACTAAAATTAAAAAATAGAGCACACTGCTCCCAAAACCCAGAGAAATCTGACTTGGCAAAAGAGATGCAGAAACTGAAACTGTTCAGCCCATAGAAAATTTTCTTGAAGACAGTAAGATGAACAGTGATGACCACAAGTTTGGATGATTAAGAGGAAAGCTGGCAGACCATTTTCTGCATTGAGTAAGTCAATAAAGACAGGCCAAGAAGCAATGGATTAAGAGCAAAAGAAAGAAAACATGCTGTCTTGTAGGGTACTTGCCTCACTTTTTCCCTTCTCACGACCTCACCATTTTTACTGTGACACCTCCAAAATCTTAGGTAAGCTTGGCTGTGCTCCAGCTGTAATTCTAAGAAACAGTGAGGGGGAAACAGGTGTGTAAATTTCTCAGGACCACAGCTTTCATGGATGGCTTTTAAACTTTTATCTTCAATGCTTTTAGTGGGTTACAATAAAAAGTTATGGTCACTGATTTTACAGTTTTCTTCAAAGAACTGTTGGTGGAAAGCCAAAATTCCATAGGTAAATCTGTGTTATATTCAGGGATTTCTGTTTTCACTAAGGCAGATAGTTCTGTTCTGCCACCAACCCTCTTTCATGGTAGTAAATTGTATTCTTTGCATATTCTTCTTGCATATGAAATTCGCTTACTTGAAGCCAGGGAAAACATATTTTTCTAAGTTTCACAGCAAGAAATTACACATTCACCTTTCTTTCTTTGTTTACATATGTTTGATGTATTTGCTCAGGGAACAGATATAGTATAGCAGTCTGTATGGCAAATGACATAGTGTAATGAACAGAAAATAATGAAGTATGCATGAAGAAAAAAAGTTTTGAAAGAGGTTAGGTTTGGTCTAAGCCTCTTTTCACTTACAGCAATGAAATTCCTATCAGCTTAGTGGTGGATCAGGCCCATATAGCAACTGAACCATTTAACACAAATACCTTGGGGGAAAAAAAAATCTTATTTATAGGTAACTGACAAGTGAAGAATAGGCAATTTCACTAAGTTATACTGTAATTTCCATATCATTAATCGCTCCATTTTACCAGTGTCTTAACTTTTAAAAGAAACTTTTGTTTTCTCATTTTAAATGCTTAACATATCTCCTCTGTGATTCCTATCACTGAGCGTTGTTTTGTCTTTCCACAAGCAAAGATGTTTATTCTTTTACCCAGTAACCTTCAGGTCCTATTATCCTGAACCAGACCTGAAAGTTCACGAGAAGAAAATCAGTGAAACATGTATGTGGATCACACAAAGTGTAGCTGAACTACTCCCCTGACCACCATTCAGTGTGAATTCCAGTACTGTGTTACACTAGAACTTTTCTGAATTTATACACAGTTCAAAAAGTTTTCAGGGTGTCTCTTGAGTTACCTAAAAGGGGAAGTTTGTGATTAAGAGCTTTAGAAGTTTACTTATGAGAGAAGAAAGACAGGAGAAGACCCAGAAGCTGTAGACACCCAGCTGACAGGAGCTGTGGACATCTATGCTTGACTGCACTGAAAATTCAGGCACAGCCCAATTGACAACAATAGGAATAATAAGACAGGCTCAAAACATCATGAAAACATGTCCCCCAGTCATCAATGCTGACCACGCCACAGTGAGGTTTAAGAGATGGAAGCTGACGATTATGGCCTGATTTCACCCAAAGGGCAGGAATAACGTTATTACAAATTACAAATTATGTTGAAGCACAGGCTTTTACAAATACACCTACAAAAGTGCTGGCTACAAAAGAGAACACATACTCTATGATTATCTTTCGACCAACCACAAAAAACAGGGACCAGAAATCAATCAGGTTCAGTGGAACTGATGACACCACACAACAGTCTCACCTGATTCCTAACTTCACTCATGCACACATCGGGTGGTGGGCTATAGAGAAAGCAGCAGAAGCTTCAACTGTGATTCAAGGCAGTTAAGAGCTACCTTGACCAAGTTAGTTTGCTGTCTTGTGTATCAGCTTCAGTTCCAAATACTGAGGGCAGGCAGTAGCACTTGCTTAGAAGATAGGGAAGGAAGGGTAGAGAACACAACAAACAGCAACACAACAAAATAAATTCATGAGTTCTGTTCCTTTCAGATATTTTGTGGAAGGTATGATTGTGCTCATAGACAGGGAACTGTACCTGGTGCTTCAGCAAGTCCCTATTTGATCCCATGCTCCTATCTACCAGTAAAGATTATAAGGAAACCTTTTCATCTGGTATAAGGTCATTGCTTGCAAAATTTATTTGGCACCAGAGTTACACCTTTAAGCCAGCAATTAGACATCCGTGGCTAAACTAAAGAGCAAAGGTTGCCTGGCTTAATCCCTGCTCTCCAGCTTTGCAACACAGGGTGGATAAATGACGTAAAAACTGCACAAGCTTATGTTTATTTATAATACTACATGCCCAGCAACTGTAACCTGGAGCACTTCAGAGTGGAAGGATACATTTTTATAATGCCTGTTTCTTCATTAAGATTTCATCATCCACCTACACTAAAAAGCTACTTCCCCTTCACTTTGTTCTATCCGCTTTTATTCGCTCCTGTTCCTGCATTATTTTTTTAATCTCCAGTTCCCTACTTTACATGCACTCTCAAATTTTAAACAAGCAAAATTTGTGCATTAGTGTGTCCTTTTCATCTATGATTTATGAATGACAGGTTCTTTGGTGCAGCTTAATGGTATGAGAGAGACATTATTTTAAACATTAAAGTGAAAACCATTTACAACTATGATAAGAGAGGTCTGTTGACATTAAACTTTAAAACACGCACAAGGTAAAGGCAAGTAGTTGCTCCAACAGGTGAGAATACTATGCATGTGCTTTGTAAGGGAGTTTGTTTAACACATGAGCTGTCTCTTTGCTTTCTCTGTTTCACAACCTGTAGGCTCTGGTGCTTCAAACAATGCACCTGGTAATCAGCAGCCACCAGAGCTGGATAACCAAAAAATATTTAGGGCACAGTGCAGAGGATTCATTTTAAAAAATTACCATTTCATTCGAGAAAAACTTTTCCTATCATTTACATGAGAAAGAAACAACAATACATAAATAAATCTAAAGAGTTAAGGCTCTTGACACTTCCTGCTCACACCTTTATCACTTTTGACCTGCACAATCACCGCCTTTACTATCCTCTTCCTTTAAGTACAGTTCTATTGTAAGATGTTGCCTAACTTGCTATGTTTTGTTCAGCTCTGTACGGCAGCAACTGCATTCTGAGAAGCACCAACATAGTTAGGAATAGTAAATAAATACTATCTGTATTTTATATCATATGTATTTGGATTGAGTACCGTTCCTAACAGCATTAGACACTTTGATTTAACAGCAGAGAAAACTAGAGAAGAGATCTTACAGAACTTCTTTCAGCCTGATTTTAGACCACAGAGAAAATGCAGCAGATTTCTTAGGACAGAACAGTTGCAAATATGGTACAGCTCAGATAATGGGGAGGGTGCATACAGACATTAACTTTTTGCTTGGCAAGACCTCATTGATAAAGCAGACCTCCCACAGCAAGAATGAAAACATGCATCTGGGGCAAGGATGATAGCTGAGGAAAATCTGATTTTATTAAAAAGGTGTGTTTTTTTCAAAACTATTTTCAGGCAATACTGTGTTTTTAGTTGCCTCCATTTAGCTGCTCTAATCAGCAATGTGTGGTGCAGTCAACACACCAGAAGAAAGGGATGCCATCTAGAGGGACCTTAACAGGCTTGAGAGTGGGCTGATCAAAACCTCATGAAGTTCAGCAGAGCAAAGTGCAAGGTCCCACACCTGGGTTGTGGCAACCCCAGGCACACCTACAGGTTGGGCAGAGCAGTGATTGAGAGCAGCCCTGCAGGGAACAGCTTGGGGTGGTGGGCGATGAAAAGCTGAACACACAACAGCAGTGTGTGCTCACAGCCCAGAAATGGAATCCCAATGGAATCCTGGACTGCATCAAAAGGAACGCAGCTGGCAGGTTAAGGGAGGTGATTCTATCCCTCTGCTCTGCTCCTGTGAGACTCTACCTGGAGTACTGCGTGCAGTTCTGATGGCCCCAACATGAGAATGGTACGGAACTGTTGGAGCAAGTCCAGAGGAGGACCACGAAGATGATAAGAGGACTGGAGCACCTCCCTTACAAAGGCAGACTGAGAAAGGTGGGGCTGTTCAGCCTGCAGAAAAGAAGGTTGCCTTCAGGAAAGACAGAGAGGGACTGTTTGTCAGGAACAAAACAGTCATGACAGGACAAGAAGTAATGGATACAAATTGAAAGATTGGATATTAGGAAGATATTTTTTACTGTGAGGGTGGTGAGACAGTGGAACAGTTGACCGAGGAGATCATGGATGCCCCAGTCCTGGCAGTGTTGGAGGCCAGGTTGGATAATGTCATGAGCAGCTTGGTCTAGTGAGAGGTGTCCCTGGCCATGGCACAAGGGTTTGGGACTACAGGATCTTTAAGGCCCATTCCAACCCCTCAGCATTCTGTGATTTTATGATTCCATAATTTCAAATTCTAAAGAGAACATTGATCGCTGACGACAGAAAAAGTCTAATGAATCATTCAAGTGGTTTGCATCACAGACCCATAGAATGCAAGGCCTGACCTTCAATATGTTCTTCTAAAAAGGTAAATATCCATTAAGCATCTCTCAAGCACTCAAAAACAATCCAGGTACTAACTTTCAATATGTCCGGACAGCAACATTTAATTTGGAAAAGAGATCACTCGTTTTAAAGGAGAGATGATGTAAAACAAACAGGTGAAAGAGCCCATTAGAAAAATGACCAGCATGACTTACCTTGTAGATTTTGCAATGGCAAAGTCATGATGCCTCCTGCTGCAGCTGCTGCTACCAGTCCTTGGATGTTGGTGAGATTCGCTGTAGGTAGAGTCAGGACGAGTCCCTGTTGGCCCCCCAGCTGCCCAGCCATGTTGAAAGGAATAAGGATTGGCTGATTAAGGGCTGGAGTGCCTCCTGGCATCACCCCTGCTACTGCTGAGGCCAGCTGTTGGGCTGTCAGTAGCTGCTGTAAGAAACCACAGACACAAAGCTATTGTACTGTGTGTGGCTCAGTACTACACACTTATAACTCTTCTGGCTTGGGGTTCTTTCATGTTCCACTACAGACATGGGCTGCTTCTGATATCCTAAAGCACACATTTTCACCAACACAGGAAGTTTTGACAGTCTGAAACTGTGAGCCTCAATCATGTTGCGTGGTAGCGATCCCCCCTGAATTTAGACTGGAAAATCCGTTACACATTCACAACAGATAATTTACGAATGAAAAAAGGCCTGACTCAAGTCAGCCTACAAGTGCCTAAATGCCAACATTCCCCAAATCTTCCCAGTTGTATGCTTATTGGTAACAACAGAAAACACTATAGTAAAAACTACCAGAAACTTTATGTACCAAGACCTGGAAAGTGGAAGAATATCAAGTATCTTTTTAGAGTATGGCTGGACTTGGATAAAATTGTGAAGTGAGGTGGGAAATATTTAAAAATCTCGTAAAGTGCCTACACTCTGTTCTACAGAAAATAAATACATGGCATAAAAGATAATGAAAGGTCTTTACTAATGCAAGAGCTGGGTGACAGGCAGAACTGTCAGAGCCAAGAGTGTTGTATTAAAATTGTACAAGATTTTTAATATTAAATTATTACGATTATTTCAAAAGTACTGTACATAAGAAATTCAAATAATTTTACCTCCTAAACATGCAAAACTGCTTAGGTTTTATTTTAGAAAAACATACAAAAAAAATTAATCTTGCCAAACATGACTTCTAAAACATGCACAATACACGTGTGCTCCCTTTTTGTAACACTGAGTGCAGCCAAAGAGAATCACATTTTCTACTTTACACAGATCAAAGATGATGACTCATGGTTATTTATTTTTCATAAAATTGTACGTTTCAATTAGTTGAAAGGAGAGATACTGACCTGAGGCCCAACAGGGAATGCAGGATGGGACTGGCTGGGTTGGTGCTGCTCTGCTGGACTTGTGTCAGGCAGCACTGTGTTTCCTCTGGCCTCTGAAATCCAAAGAGCAGAGTGACTTTAATATCAAGCCTGGGGACTGCCACATTACCTCCTACTCTGATGTCACATAACATGAAGCCGAAAATTATATGTTAAAGTGCTTTATCAATAACTCAAGCACTCAAATCACTTATCAGCTGCATAAATTATGCTAACACTCATTCAGACCAGTCAGCTCATTCAAGGAGTTACAGAAATCTGACAGCAGTGAAACTGAAGATATCATCAACCCAGCTAATGTGGGTTGCATTATACATCAATCTACATGGAGTACATGAGCACTCTGCACATGTGGGAACTGCATTTTTTTTATGCTTAGGTGAACAGCAGCCATAGTAATTTCTGAAAGCAAAAATTATCTGAGAAACAATGAAGTCACATCTACTTTCTGTCTTAATAAAGCATTTCCTTTTGTCAGTTACTGAGGCAGCAAAGGCTCCACTATGCAGAATAAAAAGGCACTATGAAAACTGAAAACTGGTATGCTTCCAAATAACAGCTTGGTTTTTAAACTGCATGTGGAGGATAAGCAAAACTCCGTGAAACCAAGGATTTCCACATTTATTGAGATGATCAATATCCAACAATCGAAGTATACACTGGGCACTAATGACTTGCTAAACACAAAACACAGCCCAGCCCGACTGGATTTTGCTGAAGTCTGCAATATCGATTTGAAAGGGAAGAAGATAAATAAAAACATCTTATCAGCTGTAGGAAAGTACCAAGATGTTTTCAAAACTATATCCCAATCCTCCACTTTTCACCGAGTGAAGGGCTTGCACTGATTCACACAGTTTGTCAGCGCTGATGGCACGATCAGGCCCACACTGATCTTTGAAGTTACAAGAATGACAGCAACTATCAAACGTAGCTGCAAGAGGACTGTGGTCTCTTGTAAATAAAACCCTGGCAGTAGCACCAGGTTTGCTGGTTGGTACGATACCTCCTGTTCTGTTTTTTTGGTTTTTTTTTTTTTTTTTTTTTTTTTTTTTTTTTTTTTTT